>NW_012115821.1:14033059-14033452 GCF_000951035.1 Colobus angolensis palliatus | reverse complement strand
AGCTCTAATTTGATTGCACTGTGGTCTGAGAGACAGTTTGTTGTGATTTCTGTTCTTTTACATTTGCTGAGGAGTGCTTTACTTACAATTATGTGGTCAATTTTAGAATAACTGTGATGTGGTGCTGAGAAGAATGTATATTCTGTTAATTTGGGGTGGAGAGTTCTGTAGATGTCTATTAGGTCTGCTTGGTGCAGAGGTGAGTTCAAGTCCTGGATATCCTTGTTAACCTTCTGTCTCATTGATCTGTCTAATAGTGACAGTGGGGTGTTAAAGTCTCCCATTATTATTGTATGGGAGTCTAAGTCTCTTTGTAGGTCTCTTAAGTATTTGCTTTATGAATCTGGATGCTCCTGTATTGGGTGCATATATATTTAGGATAGTTAGCTCTTC
>NW_012115821.1:14024197-14029341 GCF_000951035.1 Colobus angolensis palliatus | reverse complement strand
GAAATTCTGGGTGGAAAATTCTTTTCTTTAAGAATGTTGAATATTGGCCCCCACTCTCTTCTGGCTTGTAGGGTTTCTGCCAAGAGGTCTGCTGTTAGTGTGATGGGCTTCCATTTGTGGGTAACCCGACCTTTCTCTCTGGCTGCCCTTAACATTTTTTCCTTCATTTCAACCTTGGTGAATCTGACAATTATGTGTCTTGGGGTTGCTCTTCTTGAGGGGTATCTTTGTAGTGTTCTCTGTATTTCCTGAATTTTAATGTTGGCCAGCCTTGCTAGGTTGGGGAAGTTCTCCTGGATAATATCCTTAAGAGTGTTTTCCAACTTGGTTCCATTCTTCCCATCTCTTTCAGGTACACCAATCAAACATAGATTTGGTCTTTTCACATAGTCCCATATTTCTTGGAGGTTTTGTTTGGTTCTTTTTATTCTTTTTTTCTCTAACCTTGTCTTCTCACTTTATTTTATTAATTTCATCTTCAATCACGGATCTTTCTTTCACTTGATCAAATCGACTATTGAAGCTTGTGCATGCGTCACGAAGTTCTCGTGCCATGGTTTTCAGCTCCATCAGGTCATTTAAGGTCTTCTTTACACTGTTTATTCTAGTTCGCCATTTGTCTAACCTTTTTTCAAGATTTTTAGCTTCCTTGTGATGGACTCAAACACGTTCCTTTAGCTCGGAGAAGTTTGTTATTACTGACCTTCTGAAGCCTACTTCTGTCAACTCATCAAAATCATTCTCCATCCAGCTTTGTTCTGTTGCTGGCAAGGAGCTGTGATCCTTTGGAGGAGAAGAGGTGCTCTGGTTTTTAGAATTTTCAGCTTTTCTGCTCTGGTTTCTCTCCATCTGTGTGGTTGTATATCTACCTTTGGTCTTTGATGTTGGTGACCTACAGGTGGGATTTTGGTGTAGATGTCCTTTTTGTTGATATTGATGCTATTCCTTTCTGTTTGTTAGTTTTCCTTCTGACAGTCAGGTCCCTCAGCTGCAGGTCTGTTGGAGTTTGCTGGAGGTCCACTCCAGACCCTGTTTGCCTGGGTATCACCAGTGGAGGCTGCAGAACAGCAAATATTGCTGCCTGGTCCTTCCTCTGGAAGCTTCATCTCAGAGGAGCACCTGGCTGTATGAGGTGTCAGTTGGCCCCTACTGGGAGGTGTCTCTCAGGTAGGCTACACGGGGGTCAGGGACCCACTTGAGGAGCAGTCTGTCCATTCTCGGAGGTCAAACGCCATGCTGGGAGAACCACTGCTCTCTTCAGAGCTGTCAGACAGGGACATTTAAGTCTGCAGAAGTTGTCTGCTGCCTTTTGTTCAGCTAAGCCCTGCCCACACAAGTGGAGTCTATAGGCAGCTGGCCTTGCTGAGCTGCAGTGGCCTTTGCCCAGTTCTTTCCGGGCTGCTTTGTTTACCTACTTAAGCCTCAGCAATGGTGGACGCCCCTCCCCCAGCCAGGCTGCCACCTTGAAATTCGATCTCAGACTGCTGTGCTAGCAGTGAGGAGGGCTCTGTGGGTCTGGAACCTGCCGAGCCAGGCACGGGAGAGAATATCCTTGTCTGCCAGTTGCTAAGACCTTGGGAAAAGTGCAGTATTTGGGCGGAAATGTCCCATTTTTCCAGGTACAATCTATCATGGCTTCCCTTGGCTAGGAAAGGGAAATACCCCAACCCCTTGTGCTTCCCAGATGAGGCGATGTCCTGCCCTGCTTTGGCTCGCCCTCCGTGGGCTGCACCCACTGTCCAACCAGTCCCGTGAGATGAACCAGGTACATCAGTTGGAAATGCAGAAATTACCCATCTTCTGCATCGATCACACTGGATGCTGCAGACCAGAGCTATTCTTATTTGGCCATCATGGAACCTATCTTCCTTATACTCTTAAAAATTATTGAGGAACCCAAAGAGTTTTTATATATAGGGGTTATATTTATTATTAATATTTCCCATATTAGAAATTAAAACTCAGGCCAGGTGTGGTGGTTCATGCCTGTAATTCCAGCACTTTGGGAGGCCAAGATGAGAGGCTTGCTTGAGACTAGGAGTTCAAGACTAGCCTGGTCAACATAGCAAGACCCCATCTCTATTTAAATACAAATAAAAGAAAATAAATGAAAACTCAGAAGATTCTAAAATGCAATAAATGTACAAGCACTCATTCCAGTAGCCAAGAATGAGGACATCATCCCACATTTTATAGCCTCTGAAAAACAATGCACTTTTGAAAGAATGTAAGTGAAGAGGCAAGTAACATTGAGTATTAGGAAAGTAGTTTGACCTCCTGGACTCCCAAGAACCACTTTGAAAAATGCTGGACTAGATCCTGTAGGACCTTATAGGTTATGGAAAAGAGTCAGGGGTTTTTCTAAGTATAATAGGACCACTGAGGAATTGTAGGAGAGCCCAAATGGAACAGAGGAACCCATTTGGGAACTATTGTGCCTTGGAGATGATGGTGATGTAGACTAGGGTGGTAGCAATGGAAACAAGAGATTTGAGAAAGAATGGACAGGATGTACAGGCAAATTGGAAATGGGGGCTGGGGAAAGGGAAGGAGTCACAGGTGACTTCCAGCACTTGAGGTCCTGGATGGATAAAGGTAGTTTTTTCCTGGCTGGGCATGGTGGCTCGCACTTTGGGAGGCCAAGGTGGGTGGATTGCATGAGTGCAGGAGTTCAAGACCAGCCTGGGCAACATGGCAAAACCCCATCTGTACAAAAAGTTTTTTATAGTTCCAGCTACACAGGAGGCTGAGGTGAGAGGATCACCTGAGCCCAGGAGGCAGAGGCTGCAGAGAGCCAAGATCATGCCACTGCACTCCATCCTGGGTGATGGAGTGAAACCCTGTCTCAAGAAAACAAAACCAAAACCAAAGGTAGTATATTCTGAAGAGGGACAAGGGCAGGTTTGGGGAATATACCAAGGGCTCCATTTTTCATGTGTTAAGTTCAGGTTGCCTGTGAGGCCTGCAAGTGCAGAGGTCAAGGTGTAGCTGAGGGAAGTCTGGCCTGAAGCTGTACCACTGGAGCCATCAGCAGATGCTAATATTGAAGGTTTGGGGCCTGAATGAGGTCATCTAGGGAAATGGCATGAAGAACCAAGAGAGGAGAGTCCATGGCTGAGGCTTCATAACCCCAAATTATCGCCCTCTGTTGTAGGAGCTGGACCCTGCCTAGGGGTGGGCAGGTCCTCCTAAGACTTGAGAAAATGGGTCCCATTCGGAAGTTGTGAACATGGCTCGGTTAATAGATATAGCCTGTCCCTCAGGAAACACCCAGAATCTGATGCTGTGGCATGTTCTACCCCTGAAATCCCTTCCTAGCCATGAAGTTGCATTCCTTTCTCCCAGCACTGATCTCTTCCCAGAATAGAGTGGCCAAACGGTGTTTTAGAAAACTCCATGTTTTGGGTTGTCGGGGATATGAAAACACCGAGAGAAAAATAAATGGCAGCTCCGAAAGTCTTTCCTTCCTAGGAGAGAAGGAGCACCTGTGCACTCAGCCCACCACGTCATATTGTGTTGTGACTGCATGTCTGTGTCTTCCACTAGGGACTTTGTCTTAATTGCCTGTTCTATCCCCAGACTTTAGCACAGTGCTTGCATGAAGTAGGTCTTAGGTATAGATTGGATGGATTGATGGATGAGAGGATGCCTGGATAATGCAAGAATGGAAAATGGATGGGTGGGTAGATGCAGGATAGATTTTTGCATGAATTGATTCATGTGCCAGTGCACACATGATTTAGGTCTGCAGGATGGATAGATGGCTGAATGGTTGGATGGATGGATGGATGGGAGGATATCTGGTTAATGCAGAGATGAAGGTTGGATGGATTGGTGAATGCAGGATAGATAGGTAGACAAATGCATATGTGATTCAGGATGGATGGCTGGATTGAGCAAAGGTGGAAGATGGATGGATACAAGATGAATAGATATGTGGGTACAGGATGGATAGCTGAACAAAGAAAATGTCTGATACTGAGCACAATGTTGTTATTCAATAAATTGTCATTGTCCTCATGTCCAGGCTGAATGAGTTAGAGTCTAGTGATGCTCCAGAGAGTTGGTTTAGTCCATAGCAGCCATGGCTGGGTCTTCCCCACTTTCAGTCAGTGCACAGGACTCCTGAGAGAGTGCATTTAAAGGGTTTAGACCTGTTTGCGGGTAGAGGAGAGGAGTAGAGGAGTACAGCCACTAATGTGAACCCTGTACTCTACCTCAGAAGTTCTGAGGCAGGAGGAAGAAAGGACTGCATTCCTTCCAGCCACCACTACCTTTTTGGGTCAGTAGCCCAGGTCCAGGATATGTGGCCTGTCCACATTGGCTGCAGCCCTCACCAGCCCTCAGCAGGAAAGGCAAAGACAGTGTCAAATGATAAACAAAGGATTGTTGAACCCTCCCCAGTGGGACTGTGGAACCCTCCCGAAAATCTTCTCAATAGTTTATTTCTTCATTGTTTAATAGACCTATCATTCCCAGTGGCTTAATTTTTTTTAATGGAACTCGTTCTGCATTTGCATATTACTGGCTAATTACTTGATATTGTGGTCATCCTCATTATGTCTTTTTTTTTTTTTTGAGATGGAGTCTCGCTCTGTCATCCAGGCTGGAGTGCAGTGGCACAATCTCAGCTCACTGCAACCTCCACCTCCTGGGTTCAAGTGATTCTTCTGCCTCAGCCTCCCGAGTAGATGGGATTACAGATGTGCACCACCACATCTGGCTAGTTTTTATCTTTTTAGTAGATATGGAGGTTTCACCATGTTGTCCAGGCTGGTCTCAAACTCCTGGCCTCAAGTGATTTGCCTGCCTTGGCCTCCCGAAGTGCTGGGATTACAGGCATGAGCCACCATGCCCGGTCCATCCTGATTACGTCTTAAGTGAAGCAGAGAATCTCTCAAGCTAAAGTTGCTGTCAGGTCATCTCAGGTGTCTTTAACATGCTGTAGGGCACCTCCGGCTTCACTATATTACCCAAGTTCCTTTATAATAATAATTAAAAAAGAAAAGCTTCGGCCGGGCTTGGTGGCTCAAGCCTGTAATCCCAGCACATTGGGAGGCCGAAACGGGTGGATCACGAGGTCAGGAGATCGAGACCATCCTGGCTAACACGGTGAAACCCCGTCTCTACTAAAAAATACAAAA
>NW_012115821.1:14021872-14022727 GCF_000951035.1 Colobus angolensis palliatus | reverse complement strand
ACTCAGGAGGCTGAGGCAGGAGAATGGCGTGAACCCAGGAGGTGGAGCTTGCAGTGAGCCGAGATCACACCACAGCACGCCAGCCTGGGTGAGTAACTCTGACCTTGTAGTATAAAAGCAGCCATGGGCAATATGTACACAAATGGCATGGCTGTATTCCAGTGAACCTTTATTTATAAAAACAGGCAGCGAGCCATTGTTTGCCTACTCCTATTCTAAGCACACATATAGTGTATATACATGCATACCTATACATATCTAAGCTTTCAAATATGCTAGATACGCTGGCATCTAAGATGCATGTTTGAAAGCTTAGATATATATAGTTACGCATATAAGATCATATATGTGTGTACATATATATGATATGCATATATATATATATAAAAGAAGTATGTATCTTGGAAATCATTTCATGTCAGCCCAAACAGATTTATTATTTCTATTTTTAAAAAATATTTTATTTTGAAATAACTTCAAACTTATAGAAAATTTGAAAGAAGGCCGGGCATGGTAGCTTACACCTATAATGCCAGCACTTTGGGAAGCTAAGGCAGGAGGATTGCTTGAGCCCAAGAGTTCGAGACCAACCTGGGCAACATAGTGAGATCCCATCTCTATAAAAAATAAAGTTTTAAAAAACTAGCCAAGCATGGTGGTATGCACCTGTAGTCTCAGGTGAGGTAGGAGGATCACCTGAGTCCAGGATGTGGACGTGGCAGCGAGCCATGATTGCTTCACTGCACACCAGCCTGGGCCACAGGGCAGGATCCTGTCTCAAAAAATAAAAATAAAATACAGAGTATACCTGCATACCTTTTACCTAAATGCATCAATTTTTATTTTTTTATTTTT
>NW_012115821.1:14006494-14021622 GCF_000951035.1 Colobus angolensis palliatus | reverse complement strand
GGTTTATGCCATTCTCCTGCCTCAGCCACCTGAGTAGCTGGGACTACAGCCTGCCACCTCGCCCGGCTAGTTTTTTTTCGTATTTTTTAGTAGAGACGGGGTTTCACCATGTTAGCCAGGATGGTCTCGATCTCCTGACCTCGTGATCCACCTGTCTCGGCCTTCCAAAGTGCTAGGATTACAGGCTTGAGCCACCATGCCCAGCCAATGCATCAATTTTTAACTGGCAGGAGGTCACACTGTGGCCACAAAGACCCACAAGTGCATGAATGGCCCGAGCAGGAAAGAGTAGGGAGGAGCAGCCAGGCTGTGCCCATGCCGTGTACACAGAGTAAGAGGTAATGGTGTCTTAGATGAGCCAGGCATGGTAAGGATTCACAGCGTGGGTTTGTGGACGTGGAGAGGAGGGGATCTCATGTACTCTCTTCTGCAGCACCAAAGGACTGAAAGAAGCTTTGTTTGTGCCCTGGGCTATGCCGGCAGAGAGTCATTTGATCAGGAATCAGAGCCAGAGCAGTGAAGGCTTTCTGTTGTTCTAAAATCCCCAAAGGTGATTTGGGGCTCTCAGGAGCCAACAGGGAGAGGCTGTAACCCATCTTCCTGTGGAGACAGCACAGAAGCGAGGGCACTGGCCTTGGAGTCTGAAAGTCTGTGTTCCAGCCCTGTTTTTGTCCTTGGTCAGCCCATGACCTTGAGCAAGTAACTCGCCCCCTCTAAATTGAGGGTTTCTCTTCTAGTACTGGGGTTATTTTGAGGCTCAAATGAAATAATACGTATGCAAGTGATCTTCCAACTGAAAAAAAAAAAAAAAAAAGATTAGGTTAGCTGGTATTAGATTAGATTGCTCATGTTTTTGCCTCTGTTGGTAGCTTTGCCTCTGTTGGTAGCCTCAGTGCATGGTCTAGAATTTTTTCCCAGACTCAGAAGTCCATTTTGTTCCAGAAAAAGAGCCTGACATTCTATGGGCTTGCTATAAATACGATCAGATCCTTCATGTGTTTTGTGGACTGTCCCCGGGACAGAGGCCAAATAGCAGAGGCTTCAGGGAGTCTTTTATTTCACAGCCTTTTGCCTCCCAAGCTCACTGGCTCTTTTCCTGCTCTGTCATCAACATTTGGTGTCACAGCACCTGCCCCTACCAGGCCAAATTCAGTCTCCTTCTTCTTTGGATCCCTGTAGGCTGGCTGCTATACTGCACAACTGCAGGGGGAGCCATGTGCATTGTCATTTATGTGAATGATGGATTTGGGCAGTATACGACCTGTACACCCAAACATGGCAGCCCCTCCTGAGAGGGTTTCTGCATGCTTCAGTTCAAGCATCACTCCTCTATGTTCAGTCCACCAAAGCGGGAGGGCCATCTAGAGACAGACAGGCTATTATTCTTTATGTCCCTTCTCCGTGCCAGCACCGTGCCTGGTATGCAGGAGACCCAGAGTACTCAGTGAGTGTGCAAACAAGCGAGAAATTGAGCCAACAAACCAACTAGTGAAGGGATAAACCCACCACCTGACTGCCTACACATTTAATCCAGCTAATAGGCATTCATTGAGCATCTAGTATGTGCCTAACACTGTATTAGGCCCTGAGGATACAGTAGGGACCAAGACAGCCAGGATCCCTGCCCTCCAGCAGCTTATCATCTACCTACCCCTATAGTGCATAACAGGCCTGAGACAAGGGTGAGATGGGAGAGATGTGTCATGCCAGCGCAGGGTCAGATCCTATCTGTATTTATAATTTTGATGTTTTGTTCATCGTGTGTCTTTTTCCATTAATGTTTTTTAAATATACTGCACCAAAATATTTTTCTCTTAATTTATGAGTTTTTTGGCACTCAAATTTTGTGCCTTAGGCGAGTGCCTCACTTGCCTCACCCTAGTTTTAGCCCTGGTGTGAGGCGATGCAGGAAAAGGTTTTGATTTTTGTTTTTTGTGAGGGTTGGTTGGTTTGTTTGTTTTGAGACTGGTTCTTGCTCTGTCACCCAGGCTAGAATGCAGTGGCGCAATCATAGCTCACTGCAGCCTCAACCTCCTGAGCTCAAGCAATGCTCCCACCTCAGCCTCTCAAGCAGCTGGGACTACAGGCATGCGCCACCATACTCAGCTAATTTTTAATTTTTTTACAGAGATGAGGTCTTACTATGTTGCCCAGGCTGGTCTTGAACTCCTGGGTTCAAGAGATCTTCCCACCTCGGCCTCCCAGAGTGCTGAGATTATAGATGTGAGCCACCACACCCAGCCCAAGAAAAAATTTTGACCGTTTATATGAATAGTCTATCTAGGAAATAGCTGATATGGTTCCCACAGATGTGTATATCTCATCAGGTTGCAGTGGGCTGAGATCGCGCAACTTCACTCCAGCCTGGGCAAAAGAATGAAACTCCATTTCAAAAAAAAAAAAAAAAAAGAGATGCCCCCAGCTTGTGATAATTAGTCTTCCCCTCTTGCATCCTTCCCACAGCTTGGGCTGCCCTAACCAGTCACAAGGCCAGCCTGATCAAGTCACTCACCTTAACACAGCCCGTGGCTCCCCATGGTCTGTGTGGCTGTAGGAACAGTGCCCTCCTTTCTGCCCCTTCTCCCCACCATGCCACCCCCACTGCCCATGTGCTTGGTGTCTCAGCCGGCATGCTCCTTGGTGATCCTTGCACTCACCATGATCTCCCACCGTGTGCTGTTTCCACATCCATGAATGCTCCTCCCTTGTCCCCTCTCTGCTCTGCCAGGACTTAGGAATGAGGTCTTCCCTCGACCCTGCTCATCCCCTGTGCTCTCTGGCTTCCCCATCGTACCATAACCTCCTCAAGGGCAAGGAACATGTGTTTTCTACCTCAGTATTGCTGACAACAGCCCAACCCCTGGCACAGAGTTGCAGAATAAAACAGGAGGCATCATGGTTACTTCCATTCAGAAAGCCACAAGCCCCAACACCAAAGGGACTTGGTCCTAAAATTCACATCCTCCTGCCCCGCTGACCCCCGTCAGACCTTCGTGGAAGTTCTGTCCACCAAGTGCACATGTGGGTGTCTGAATCTTTGTGTATCATCCAGCTCCCTTTCTTGCCCGGCAGGTGCTGGATGTGTCTGGGGCAGACATGTTGGCCAAGTCAATTGCCAACTGCCAGGTGGAGCTTCTGGAAAACTGTGGGCACTCGGTAGTGATGGAGAGACCCAGGAAGACAGCCAAGCTCATAATCGACTTTTTAGCTTCTGTGCACAACACAGACAACAACAAGAAGCTGGACTGAGGCCCTGACTGCAGCCTACATTCTGCACACAGCACCCGCTCCCATCCCCCAAGTCTGACGCGGCCACCACTCTCAGGGATCCTGCCCCAAATGCGGTCGGAGCGCCAGTGACCCTGAGGAAGCCAGTTCCTTATCCCTGGTATCCACGATTCCCCAGAGCTTTGGGGACCATGCGAAAACCTCCAAGATATTTTTCACAAAATAGAAACTCATATGGAACAAAATAAGAAACCCTAGCCATGAAATCTACCATGAAGTCTTCAAGTTCATGTCACTGACAAGCTTGTGCAAAGCAGCCACCTTGGACCATAATTAAGTCAAGGACATTTTCTTTGAGACATTCCTGATAGTTGGAGACTGAAGATATTTTTGTTGCTTCAGGTGTATTCCCTTGCATGGGCAGTGGCTTTTATAGGAACATTAGTCCTCATTTGCCGAACCCTGTTGTTTAGGTCTAATTTAAATTTTACATAGAGACCCATGTATGACTGCAGCCCATTGGCTGCAAGACCAGGGAGGAAAGTGGCAAGCTGTAGAAAATGTTTACAGGCATGGAGGGGCATCGCTCCAGCCGCTGGAGCAGCAGGGTACATGGGTGGGTGGTTCATTCAGCACCCACGAGTTAGGTATGTTCTGAGTGAACCCACAGCAGTCACAGAATGAGCACCTGGCAGGGTGGGTTTCCTAGGGATAATTTATTATTTTAAAAAATAGGCCTAATAAAGCAATAATGTTCTAGACATCTGTCTAAGTAATCAGACTCAGGTTCCACACACAAGCAACAACTCGTGGGCCTCTTTTTCTATTTCGGTGTGCTACTAAGAACCCTTGGATGTAACATACTAGTTTGTTAATGAATTCTGTGAATTCTGTGAAGAGTAATGTGATTAAAAATAAGTCTAAACAGCTGTAAAAGTGACCACAGTGACATGAAATAAATTTAGTAAGTCTAGATCAGCAACATGCAGGTGGTTTCTGTTTCTGAACTCCTAATTAGGTGCAATATTGGCAGATTTTCTGTTAACTTTAAAATGTGTTTTTTAAGGCCAGGCGCAGTGGCTCACGCCTATAATCCCAGCACTTTGGGAGGCTGAGGTGGGTGGATCACCTGAGGTCAGGAGTTCGAGACCAGCCTGACCAACATAGTGAAACCCCATCTCTACTAAAAAAAAAAAAAAAACAAAAAATTAGGCGCAACGGCGGGTGCCTGTAATCCCAGCTACTCTGGAGGCTGAGGCAGGAGAATCGCTTGAACCCAGGAGGCAGAGGTTGCAGTGAGCCGAGATTGTGCCATTGCACTCCAGCCTGGGCAACAAGCGCAAAAGTCCATGTCAAAAAAAAGTCATTCGCCGGGCGCGGTGGCTCAAGCCTGTAATCCCAGCACTTTGGGAGGCCGAGACGGGCGGATCACGAGGTCAGGAGATCGAGACCATCCTGGTTAACACGGTGAAACCCCGTCTCTACTAAAAAATACAAAAAACTAGCCGGGCGAGGTGGTGGGCGCCTGTAGTCCCAGCTACCCGGGAGGCTGAGGCAGGAGAATGGCGTGAACCTGGGAGGCGGAGCTTGCAGTGAGCTGAGGTCAGGCCACTGCGCTCCAGCCCGGGCGACAGAGCGAGACTCCGTCTCAAAAAAAAAAAAAAAAAAGTCATTCACTGGAAATTGTATATCAAAAACAAAAGGCAAGAGTCATCAAACTATTCTTCTTGACTCTCTTCTATAGGATTTAGGAGCCCTAAACTCCCCAGGAGCTTCACTCTTTCCAATTTTTTTTTACAGACAATCTGCATCCAAGTCATTCTGGGAATAAGGTGAGATAAACTTTATAGTTTAAATTGGAATTCAGGACTGTGTTTGAATATTTTAGTTTACCAGAGAAGAATGGAACTTAGAGCTTAAAAACAAGAAGAAGATATGAAAATATGACATCAAGCTGGGATGCAGCTAAAGCAGTGCCCTGAGGGAAATTTACACGCTTCAAAACGTATATTAGAAGGGAAGACGCTAGGTGGAGTAGCTCACACCTGTAGTTCCAACACCTTGGAAGGCCAAGGCAGGAGGATTGCTTGAGCCCAGGAGTTTGAGACCAGCCTGGGCAGCACGGCAAGACCCCGTCTCTTATAAAAAAAAAAAAAAGAAAAGAAAAGAAAAAAGGAAAGAAAAATCAATAAATTAAGCTTCTATCTCAAGAAACGAGAAAAGAAATAGTATCAAAGCCAGAGAAAAATAGAGGGAAGTAATACAGACAAAAACAAAAATCAATGAAGTAGAAAAGAAAGTAGATATTAGACATTTTGTTTGTTCCAATTTCCTATATTCACCAAGAATTCTGAGTATAGTGGGAGAGGGGTTCAGTGTTGGTGGGCCTAGGTGATGAGAGATGGTTTCCTCAGGATCACTGAAGAAGCCCCAGACCTGGGATAAGCACCTCAGATCAGAAACCATAGTGGATACAGGAATTCTTATGCTCTGGGTTGAATACCAGCTAAAGATGACATCAAAAGCAGTCCCTGAACTGTGCCCACCATGGGGTCATTCAGGCAGGGTGTGTGCCATCCATCCCAGCCCAGAAGGACAGTAGGCAGTTTCTGCAGCTGAACACAGCTTCCATCTCCTCTGCTGTCACCAGAAAGCACTTACTACAAATTGTGAGCAGAGAGTATGAAGGAGTCATTTTTAACTATAGGGTGGGTTTTCAGGTTCTTGCTTGGTTCTGCAATTCTGGCCACACTCAGAAGAAAGACTCTTGTGTCTCAATTCCTGCCTCTGTGACTATAGCAAGCCTGCTGGTTACTGCCAGTTCTGAGTCCCCCATGCCACATCCCGCTGTGCTCTATGGTGTGTGCCTTTGATGACAGTCGGGAAGAAGAAAGTACTCATTCATCACAGCAGCCCCTGAAAGACTGCCAGGAACTTCTGAAATAACAATGGAAAGCCCCAGGAATCACAGCTGCAGCTGGGCTCTCGATCCCACTGCCTGGAGTTGGGGCCTTCAGGGCTGCTGTGGGCAGACCCTTCTGGTCAGGTGTTGAAGAGGGACAAACAGCGGTGAGAACTCAGTTTGGAGTCAGTCTGGGCTCCTTGTCCTGGACAGAGGTAACACTAGGAGTGGTTGATGTAACAAATGCATCAAACTGATGAGACTGCCTGTGTAAGCCTGTATCTTCCATTTGAGCCCCAGTGAATATTCCCCATCCTGGGGAACCTTATTGCTTTGCCCAGAGGAAATTCTCAGAACCTATGTCAGGCCAGGCTCGAGGACTAAACTTTGTCAGTATATGCCAGGGGCTATTCTAAGTGTTTTCACGCAGCCCTGTACGTATGACACCATGCCAGTTTTACAGCAGAGGTACCAAGGCATGGAGCAGTGAAGAATCTTGCCCAAGGTCACATAGCTTACGAGGAAAGGGAAGCCTCTCAGTGTATAACTCAAGGTAATGTGTAAAAACAATGCTTTTACCTGTTCAGGCAGGAGCTCTCCCTCATAACTTACCAGTCTGCCTGGGGCCCCATTGGCTCACCTGGACCAGGCCAGTGTGTGGCAGCCTCAGCCGTAGATTGCTGGGGCCACACCTCCTGGCTTGAGCCCCCATTGAAGAAGGTGACCCGGTTGTTCATTCATCATAGTTAAGGACTTCCAACTGCCCAGCCTCCTGCTGGACAGGAAACAGAACTCACCTGGATCCCGACATCATTCTGCTAAGGACATACCCAGGGACAGCTTGCCCTCTCCACTCCAGCCTCTTCAATAACCAGGACTAGAGTGTCATCTACTTCGGAAGGGCTCATTCCCCTTGCTGATACCCTCTCCCCGTCCCAGTACTCTGGAAATGAGTGTTGTTTGTTCCCAACAATATTCGGCTTTGGGAGAAGTCTTGGCTCAGTCTCGTTGCCTCTCTGGGGTCTGGCATGGAAAGCAGTCAAGAGATGTGGCCTGGCCGGGCGCGGTGGCTCACGCCTGTAATCCCAGAACTTTGGGAAGCTGAGGCGGCTAGATCACCTGAGGTTAGGAGTTTAAGACCAGCCTGGCCAACATGGCAAAACCCCTTCTTTACTAAAAATACAAAAAATTTGCCAGGCATGGTGGTGCACACCTGTAGTCCCAGCTACTGGGGAGGCTGAGGCACAAGAATTGCTTGAACCCGGGAGGCGGAGGTTGCAGTGAGTCAAGATTGCTCCACTGCACTCCAACCTGGGCAGCACAGCAAGACTCTGTCTCAAAAAAAAAAAAAAAAAAAAGACATAAAAAGAAAAAAAGGAAGAAAAAGAAAAAAAATATGTGGCTGCTCCTACCTGCCACTTCAGAAGCCAGCCCTGAGGCTCTGCTGGGGTCTGCCCAGGCATCTGTTAGAGGGATTGCTTACTGGCCAGGGGCTATACCTGCCTTCAAACAAATTTGGGGTCTAATATTTATAGATAAATGCTGCATTTAGGTCCCCTTATTTACTTTCCAAGCCCTGGATATTGTTCTTAGGATCGTGGGTTGCTTAGGTAACTAACATCGTTCTAAAATGGTGGCTGTAGATTTTAACACATGCAGGCCCCAGCCTTCTGCTTTGGAGGAGCTATCACCTTTCAGCTCTTCCAGCATCACCCTTTAACCACAGACTGGACCTTCTCATCAGCCTTTTCTCCCTCCCCAACCCCAAATTGGGTGCTGTTCTTACAATTTCTCCATTTCCTGAAAGGAGACAAAAAAGTAGAGGGTTTTTTTGGAGGGACGGGGCTGGTCACAGATAGGGCAGTGAAGATATCCTCAAATTACCTGCCAAGTGACAGTCCTGGGGCTGGCTCTTCTGGTGTCCCCAGCTGCCCCAGGGCTCTGGGGCCCAGTATTTGCTCCCTGGGGCTGGTACCAACCAGGGTGTGGACTTGGGGTTGCCTGTGCTGGCAGTGAGAGGACAGTCTTGTGACCATCATCAGCCTAGTCTGGCAGAGGGAGAGGACAAGTGACTGCTCAGGTCTCCTTTCAGCAACAGGACAGTCCCTCTCTCGGCTCCTGGAGGAACCTTCCCTTCATTGGTTTCTGGATCTTTGGTCTTTAAATCCTCAAGGCAATGAACAGGCATCTGAGGCCACACCAGGAGCTGCAGCAGGGGGTGGAAGAAGGAAGGGTTTGTAGGGGCAGTAAGAGGGTAACAATTCCAATGACCAAAGGCCAAAGCTGGCTGGGTTGGGGGCAGGTGACTTCCTGAAGGACAACTGGAAAGGTGGCTGCCAAGACAGCCGCTCCCCAGAGCTCTCAGGCCAGACGTGATTCGAATTCAGAAGTGTTCCAACCTGGAAAGGTATCACAGTGTGTATTCCATGTATCATGTGATGCCCTCTTCAGGGTCTGAGGCCACCACACATGATCAAATAAATGCATTCGTATTTCTGCAATGCAATGTATGTCTAGCCACAGTCAGGGGGACAAAAGCTGTAAGCCTCACCTTAGTTCAGATTAAGCGGGTGAAGGTATTTGGTTTCCAGATGCTCTTTTTTTTTTTTTAGGATTGCAGATAAGGGATGGGAGCCTGCTTTCCAGGTCTGGCTCTCCTGCCTTAGGGGTGGGCTGAGGAAGCATTTTTTTCTTTCAGCGTGGAAGGAGCAGCATACAGATAGGTCCACAGCTCCCTCTTGTGCCTAACTATGTAAGTAGCAGGTCCTGATTTTTATTTAATAATTATTAGTGCTACCAAAATGATGCTCTGTTGCTTTAAAAGAAATCAAACAAAAAGATGGCTTAAAAAAGGAGAGTCTCCTACACCCTCTACATAGCCCCACCCTTCCCCCATCAGTTAGTCCATTGGGGTTTCTGTGCATCTGCACACATACATACAGTTAAGCAGTGTAAAACTGGTTGGTTTTGTGGATTATTATTTTTTTTTAATAACACAAATGGGGTTATGCTAGACATTACTGTTACCCACTCCTCCTCCTGCTATTTTCCCTGGAGCTCTTCTAGGTCCAAACCCACAGAGCCCCAGGTTCCTATAACAGGGGTGCTGAGTCCTCCAGAGAAAGCGGGGTGCAAATCTCTTTGTAAGGACCTCTTTGAACCCCCAGGAGAGGAGCTCTGAATTTGAAGAAAGGATTTAAGGCCTCTCCAGAAATAGGCTGCTTCATTACATGGGTGGTTATCCCCTCCCCCAAAATCTCCCTTCCTGGGGCCCTGGAGCCATTTTTTAGGAGAGAGGTTTCTAAGATCACTTCCAAGGAAAGTTTCCTCCATCATTTAAATACAGTTCAGAAATGCTGGGTGAGACCAAGTCAAAAAGCATGGCTCCAGCTATAACCCCCAGACAAGCAGGGGAATGACTGAAGGAGAAAAGATGTCCTCCGGTAGCTGCTGGCAGAGGGGTGGGTGCTGGGGCAGGGCCAGGCTGTCTCGCTGTTCCCTGGGTGATGGGGGTGGTTTTGATGGTCTAGGAAAGGGCTTCTAATCTTCTTTTACCATTGTCTGGTGCACTGCCTGAAAGGGGTGTACTTATGTCCTTCCCAGGTCCCCTTTACTGACTCCCGCATCCACCCCGACTCCCACATCTCCCTCAGATGACTGGAGATGACTGCAAGGCTATGCCTGTTCTCCTCTCACGTCCAAGTGTTGCCAGATAAAATACGGTTTGCCCAGTTAAATGTTAATTTCAGATAAACAACAAATAAATTTTTAGTATAAAGATGTCCCACTTATTATTTATCTGAAACTCAAATTTAACTGGGCATTCTGTATTTTTGCTTGTTTTTACAGAGGAAAAAAAAGAAAGAAAGAAAAAACAGAGAGATGTGGTCCACAGCTCCCTCTTGTACCTAACTATGTAAGTAGCAGGTCCTGATTTTTTATTTAATAATTAGTGTTACCAAAATGATACTGTCACTTTAAAAGAAATCAAACAGTCGGGTGCAGTGGCTCACACCTAATCCCAGCACTTTGGAGGCTGAGGCAGGTGGATCACCTGAGGTCAGGAGTTCGAGACCAGCCTGGCCAATATGGTGAAACCCTGTCTCTACCGAAAATGCAAAATTAGGCCAGGCGCAGTGGCTCACGCCTGTAATCCCAAAATTTTGGGAGGCCGAGGCAGACGGATCATCTGAGGTTGGGAGTTCAAGACCAGCCTGACCAACATGGAGAAACCCTGTCTCTACTAAAAATACAAAATTAGCTACGCATGGTGGCACGTGCCTGTAATCCCAGCTACTCTGGAGGCGGCGGCAGGAGAATTGCTTGAACCCAGGAGGTGGAGGTAGAAGTGAGCAAAGATCGGGCCATTGCACTCCAGTCTGGGCAACAAGAGTGAAACTCCAACTCAGAACAAAACAAAACAAACAAATTAGCCGGGTGCAGTGGTGCATGCCTGTAATCCCAGTTACTTGGGAGGCTGAGGCAGGAGAATCGCTTGAACCTGGGAGGCGGAGGTTGCAGTGAGCCAAGATCGCACCATTGCACTCCAGCCTGGGCAACAAGAACGAAATTCTGTCTCAAAAAAAAAAAAAAATTAAACAAAAAGATTGCTTAAAAAATGAGAGTCTCCTACACCCTCTGCACAGCCCCACCCTTCCCCTATCAGTCAGTCCACTGGGATTTCTGTGCATTTGCACACACACAAACAGGTAAGAACTCCTGGGCTCAAGCAATCCTCCTGCCTCAGCCTCCAAAAGCACTGTGATTACAGACATGAGCCACTGTGCCTGGCCTATCCTCTATTTTTATTTGCTAAATTTGGCAACCCTATAGGTGGCAGCCAATGACAGGAGGAATGCGAAGGCTTGGCTCCCTTGCCTCAAAGCCTGGAAGCTTCCTTAGTATCATTTATGCTCCAGGACTCCCCATGGGATCCAGCTGAGGCTAGACTCAGCAGAATCTGTTACCAAAACACCAGCAGTTGCATCTAGGTCCTGCCGCTCACCAAAGAGAAAGCTAATCACTGAAACAATGAATATTGCCAGGGAAGAAGGCTTTCTTTGGGTGCTGCTGCTGCTGTGGACATGGGAGATCAGTCTCAAATCCATCTCCCTGACTGACTAAAATTAGGAGTTTATACAGCAGAAATATAACTACATGCAGGAAAACAGGAATCAGGGAAGGATAAGAAAGGGGAGTTAGTCAACAGAAAGCAGGTCATGGGAGACAGGCAATCGTGAAGGATGAAGGGTCTGGACTCATCCAAATGCAGTGATCTGGTGAGTTTCAACTCCCTGATACTATCTGGGAGGCCTCATGGTTGGTTTACTGAGAAAGGAACTCAGATAAGACAAATGTAACTTTCTCAAATTTTAAGACTGAGAAGGTCAGTTTCACAGAGTGAGACCCTGTCTCCAAAAAAAAAAAAAAAAGAAAAAAAGACTGAGGTAGCCTTGTGTGTTTTGATCTGGAGCAATTTTAGATATGTTGTCAAGAGGGAAAAGCCCCCATATCATATTTTTCAGGGGACACTTAAGAAACTCATACTAGTGGTTGCTCCTGGAGAGGGGAGAGGCTGACAGGGGAAGAGGTGGAAGGGAGACTCACTTTTTAATATTTATCCCTTTATGTCATTTGAAATGTATGCTGTAAGCCTACAGTACCTATTCAAAAAATAAAATTTAGTCACGGTGAGGCGGCTCACACCTGTAATCCCAGCATTTTGGGGAGGCCAATGCAGAAGGATTGCTTGAGTCTAGGAGATCAAGACCAGCCTGAGGACATGGTGAGACCCTGTTTCTACAAAAACATTAAAAATTAGCTGGGCATGGTGGCATGTACTTGTAGTCCCAGTTACTTGGGAGGCTGGGGTGGGAGGATCGGCTGAGCCTGGGAGGTTGAGGCTGCAGTGACCCATGATCACATTATTGTACTACAGTCTGGGTGACAGTGACACACTGTCCAAAAAAAATTTTTTTATATAAAATTTAGTTGAAAAACAAAGGGTTTTTTTGGTTTGTTTTTTTGTTTTGTTTTGAGACAGAGTCTTACTCTGTCATCTCAGCTGGATTGCAGTGGCATGATCTCAGCTCACTGCAACCTCTGCCTCCCGGGCTCAAGCAATTCTTCTGCCTCAGCCTCCTGAGTAGGGTGCATAACACCACACCCAGCTAATTTTTGTATTTTTAGTAGAGACAGGGTTTCGCCATGTTGGCCAGGCTGGTCTTGAACTCCTGACCTCAGGTGTTCCACCTGCCTCGGCCTCCTAAAGTGCTGGATTACAGGCCTGAGTCACCACACAAAAAAACAAAAGGTTCTTGTCTTTATCATTCAAAGGTGTCTCTTTTATCCTCCACTCTGAATTAATAAGACAGCATGAAAGAATTCAGGCAACTGGGAAGACACTGCATTTTCAGGGTTTGTTGCAGCAGGGTGATAATTATCTATTGTTCCTTGAAGTTCAAAATGCAGGAACTGCTCTGGTTTTCCTGGGCTGCCTGGCAGGATACGTTTGCCAGGCAGCTGGCTTACAGGAACCCTCTCCTATTACTGAGGGTTTCCTGGGGTGCCAGACACTTTATACAATCAACTCTTTTTCCCTCAACTCTGTGCGGTAGCTGCTAATAATCTCTCCATGTGACAGATGAGGGAGGTAGGTAAGTGGCAGAGGATGCATTTGAAGCAAGTTCTGGTGGCTTCTGAAATCAAGCTGCTTTGAGAAAGAAAATGCCAGGTTCTGTGGGGTCTGTGTTTGCTTTCTCCACCTCTTCCCACATCTGGAATAAGCCCTGTCTCCTCTGAAGGAAGAAGAAAGTAGGAACCACAGAACTGGAGAGCATGGCCAAGGTCAAGGACTGAAGCTGCTGGAAACAACACAGTGGGATTTTGAGAAAAGAATTGAGGAAGGAGATCCCTGCTGACTCAACTGTCCTGTGCAAGGCAACCCTTTGCCCCTCAACCCAAGCAAAACCAGCACATCCATTTATGAACACATGCCTTCAGTAAATAGATGTTGGGTCACCATTGGGTACCAGGAACTGGGATGCAGTGGTGAGCAACACAGACAAGGCTCCATCCTTATGGGGCTTACACTAAAGCTTCCCTTCCCACTGCAGCCCCTCAATTGGTGGTAATACAGTGCAGTGTGTAGAGCACTGGCTAGAATCAGACAGCCCATGCCACTGCTTATAACTGTGATCTTGAACAAATAACTTATCCTCTCTGTGCCTCAGTTTCTTTTTCTGTTGCCAGGCTGGAGTGCAGTGGTGTGATCTTGGCTTACTGCAACCTCTGTCTCCCAGGTTCAAGCCATTTTCCTGCTTCAGCCTTCTGAGTAACTGGGATTACGGGTGTGCACCACCGTGCCCGGCTAACTTTTGTATTTTTAGTAGAGATGGGGGGGTCTCACCATGTTGGCCAGGCTGGTCTTGAACTCCTGGCCTCAAGTGATCTGCCCGCCTCGGCCTCCCAAAGTGCCGGAATTACAGGCATGAGCCACTGCGCCAGGCCTGTGCCTCAGTTTCTACCTCTGAAATGATGATGATCATAGTAATAGCCATCTCAGGATTGTGTAGGGTTCCATGAGACAACATATATAAAATATTTTGCATAGTGCCTAGCACAAAGTCTTTACTTTGTGGGTCTTTTCAGGACGGCCTAGATAGAACATATACTATGTGCTGGGAGTCACAAGGGACACTGAGAGTGGGTACTATCTTTGGGGAGTGCTTGACATAGGAGATATTGCGGAGAGGAGATGCTAGATATAAATTTGTAGGCTGGGCGTGGTGGCTCACGTCTGTAATCCCAGCACTTTTGCGAGGCAAGGTGGGTGGATTGCCTGAGGTCAGGAGTTCGAGACCTGCTTGGCCAACATGGCGAAACCCCGTCTCTACTAAAAATACAAAAATTAGGCCAGGCTTGGTGGCTCACGCCTGTAATCCCAAAACTTTGGGAGGCTGAGGTGGGCGGATCACGAGGTCCAAGAGATCGAGACCATCCTGGCCAACATGGTGAAACCTCGTCTCTACTAAAAATACAAAAATTAGCTGGGCATGGTGGTGTATGCCTTAGTCCCAGCTACTTGGGAGGCTGAGGCAGAAGAATCACTTGAAGGGAGGCAGAGGTTGCAGTGAGCCGAGATCGCGCCACTGCACTCCAGGCTGGCGACAGAGCAAGACTCCATCTCAATAAATAAATAAATTATAATATAATAAAAAAATTTTGTACAATTACTCGGGCGCGGTTGCTCACGTCTGTAATCCCAGCACTTTGGGAGACCAAGGTGGGCAGATCACTTGAGGCCAGGAGTTTGAGACCAGCCTGGCCAACATGGTGAAACCCGTCTCTACTAAAAATACAAAAATTAGCCAGGCATGGTGGAGCATACCTGTAGTCCCAGCTACTCAGGAGGCTGAGGTGGGAGAATCGCTTGAGTCCTAGAGACGGAGGTTGCAGTGAGCCAGATTGCGCCAATGCACTCCAGCCTGGGCGACAGAGTAAAACTGTCTCAAAAAAAAAAAAAAATTGTTGAATGAATGAATGCATTAAGAAATGGGTAACTGTGAAGCACTGTCCAAGGCGGAATAAACACGCCTTAAACCGCACCCTTAGCAAACTGCACACACGGCTTTGCCGGAGTGGACACCAGAGGGCGCTGAGCTCGGCCACTCTCAGCTCTAGATCAGGATTCGCGCCTGGGTCCTCGAGACGACGCTGCGCGGTGACGTCATATCCGCCTGGGCGTCAGGCTTCATGGGGCGGGACGAGGAGAAGCCAAACGTAAAGACACCAGGAGTTTCTCGGGCCCAGGTCTGGGGCTGCTGCCGGGGAGCTCCGAGCCTTTGCGGGTTCTTGCAGCGAATAGGAGTCTGGGCAGGCGTCAGGCTAGTCCGACGGAGAGTGGGTAGGTGGAAGCCCTCCAAAGAGCGGTGGTGATTCGGGAGCCGTCTTAGTTGGCCGCGCCCCGGGCGCATGCGTGGGGCGGGCGGGGCGGCTC
>NW_012115821.1:13999743-14006354 GCF_000951035.1 Colobus angolensis palliatus | reverse complement strand
CGAGGCTTCGGAACGTGTCCTGAGCGCGCTCCGTGCGCCCGGCGCGAGGTGAGCGCTAAATGGTGGTTGTTGAAAAATACTGAAAGCCACCAAAGTTCTCAACAGTAGGGAAATTGAGCTTTTAAAAGTGATTGATTTAGTCCAAAAACTGGACGTTGCACGTCCACTGTGCACGACACAGTGTTTTAGGGCCTTGGGAAACAGCAGTGAACAAGATAGCAGGATTCTTGGAGTGGACTTTCTGTTGGGATGGGGGGAGTATAGATAAAGATAAACGAGTTACATAATAGTCATAGAAAAAGGCAAATGCTACGAAAAAGAAAGCAGGGACGGGGCATGGGGGTGGGGTGCGGTGTTAGCCGAGAAGGGCACTGGGCCAAACCGATTGAGATTTGAGCTAAGCTAAGGAGGAGGCAAGGGTGTGAGCCCGGTCGCTGCCTGGAGGAAGAGGTTTCCCAGCATGGGGAAAAGCTAGAGCCGAGGCCCAGGGGTGGGAGCGAGACTGGCGCGTGCGAAAGAACTAGGCTAGGCCTGTATGGTGGCGGGGATTGAGCGGAGGGAGAATGGCAGGACATGAGGTCAGAGGTGTAGAGGGGGCAGCCCTGCGGAACCTCCAGGCAGAGCCTTGCAGGCTGTTCTAAGGACTTTGGCCTTACTCTGGATAAAACGGGAACCATAGCAAGGTTTTGAGCAGAGGAATGATGTAGTTTGAGTAGATGTTAATGGACTCACGGGCCACCGTAGAGTTGGAGAAGCGGGGGAATAGGGGGAATCAAAAATTTATTACTAATAGGTCAGATTAGGAGCATCCCTGTGCAGCCACTAAAAAAGGCTGGCTTTAGCCCAGGCGCGGTGGCTCATGCCTGTAATCCCAGTACTTTGAGGGGGCCGAGGTCGGCGGATCACTTGACGCCAGGAGTTGGGGACCAGCCTGGGACAACATGGCAAAACCCCATTTGTACTAAAAATGCAAAAGTTAGCCGGGCGTGATGGCGTGTGCCTGTAATCCCAGCTACTCGGGAGGCTGAGGCACAAGAATTGCTTCGACCCGAAGCACTCAGAGTGAGACTCCATCTCAAAACAAACAACAAGACTTTAAAGATGGTGGTGACAGTGACTTCGTGAGCCCACATCTGTGGAGAGCCTGGTGAATATGTTTAATACCAGTCTGAACAAAAGAATTTCCCAGTCATTCTCTCCTTTAATCTCAGAGCAGCCTGCACAGGGCAGTGTTGTCATTTGTAAGTTTTTTTTTTTTTAATTGCAAAAAATACGTGACATAAAATTTATCGTAAGTGGCATTGAATACATTCACAACGCTGTGCAGCCGTCACCACTGTCCATCTCGTGGACGTTGTGTAAGTCTTCGTTTTACTGGCATCTAAGCCCTGGGCGTAATTTCACTCCCCTACTTTAGGCAGCCAGCTCCATCAAGGCAGTAACACTAAAAAACATTTATGTGCCAAGCAATGAAAGAAACAGATTGAGGTTTCTTGTTTGCCCTGCCCTTGTAGTTAGGGGAGACTCTGGTGACTGGGAAAGAAGCATCAGGTAAGTATTGCCGCTGTCCTGAAACCAAGGATTCTCTTGAATATATAGGATTACCACTATCACTTTTCCCTCATTTGAATACCTACTTTGTGTCATAGTATTACAGTATTTTTTGTTTGTTTTGGAGACAGGGTGATGCTCTGTCACCCAGGCTGGAGTGCAGTGGTACAATCACAGTGCACTGTATCCTTAGCCTCCCAGAGTCAAACTATCCTCCCACCTCAGCCCCTGGAGTAGCTGGAACTATAGGCACACACTACCATGCCTGGCTAATTTAAATTTTTTTTTTTTTTTTTTTTAAGAGACAGGGTCTCACAATGTTTCCCAGGCTGGTCTCAAACTCCTGGCCTCCCAAACTGTTGAGATTACAGGCATGAGTACCACACCAGGTCCCAAAGTATTAATGTTTGTTGAATGGATTGGTAGATGTAGCTCCTTGACCCTGACTTCTTTTCTCCAGAGGTCACCATCTGGGAGTGGTTGAAATTGGGTCTAACCCAGAGTGATTTTGGAAATGCTGGTCTGTAGCTCTGTGACCTTGGATAAGTCTCTTTCCTTGATTGGGCCTCAGTTTCCTGGTCCCTGCAGTGGGGGATCCATATATTAAACAAATAGACAATGTTAAGAGATTGCATAACATGGGGCCTTAATTTAGAACAGGGTGTCAGAGAAGACCTCCATGAAGAGGTGACATTTAAACTGAAAGTTGAAGGATGAATAGGACCTATCCAGGGGAGAGCAAGGTTGGCGGGGAGCCAAGGAAAGGAACTGTCTGCAGAGAGATGAGCACGTTCTACGTTCTTGAAAGTTCAGACCTTTTAGAAGCTGCATCGAGTGCCCATTCCAGGAATCCTTCTTCTCAACCCCTGTTCTGTTTAAGCTCAGTCGTTCACACAGTCTTGCACAGACCTGGCTTTCAGACAGAGAGCAGGCAGACCCAGGATGGGAGGAGATGGCAGAACAACCACCCCTCATTCTTCTCTTTGTGTTCTGTGTTGACTGAGAGTAAACAAGTGGATCTTCTTGTTTACTCTTCAAATCTTAAGATTTTACTCCTTTATGCCCTTTTTTTTTGGATAAAGAGGCATCATAACTGGTCTTGAGCGAGCTCAGAGTGGTTGGAATCTCTGGGTACCCTTGGGCAGATGTTACCTACGTTTACTAAACCTCTGTGTCATCTTCTCAAAAATGGGAATAATAATATCGCTTACCTCAGGAGCATTTTGAAGACAAGCTAGGGCACGTGAAATGTTCAGCACAGAGCTGGGTGCTCATAAGGAAAATTGTTAGCCAAAATTATGTTACTATGTTTTAAGTAAGAGTGCAGTAATTTGGCATATACAGAATATAGAAACTTCTTTTGTCTTCGTATTGGTAACCTTAGTTTGACCAGAATTAGATGAGTTACTGTGCCCAGAAGTCTTTTAAAAACCAAACAGACGGCTGGGCACGGTGGCTCACGCCTGTAATCCTGGCACTTCGGGAGGCCAAGGCGGGCGTATCACAAGGTTAGGAGTTCGAGACCAGCCTGACCAATATGGTGAAACCCCGTCTCTACTAAAAATACAAAAAAGTTAGCCAGGCGTGGTGGCACATGCCTGTAATCCTAGCTACTCGGGAGGCTGAGGCAGGAGAATTGCTTGAACCCGGGAGGCGGAGTTTGCAGTGAGCCAAGATTGCGCCACTGCACTCCAGCCTGGGTGACCAAGCGAGACTCCTCCAAAACAAAAACCAAAAAACAAAACAGGAAGGCCGGACCTGATGGTCACATTTGTAATCCCAGCACTTTGGGAGGCTGAGGTGGGCAAATTGCTTGAGCCCAGGAGTTTGAAACTAGCCTGGGCAACATGGTGAAACCCTGTCTATACAAAAATACAAAAATTTGCTGGATGTGGTGGCATGTGCCTAGAGTCCCAGCTACTCAGGAGGCTGAGGCAGGAGGATCACCTGAGCCTGGAGAGCCTGAGGTGGAGGCTACAATGAACTGTGATTGCACCACTGCACTTCAGCCTAGATGACAGGGTGAGACCCTACCTTCAAACAAACAAAAAAAACCCAAATAGGCCAAATTCTTATCAAAACTGTGAAAAATAGCATGTGCATTGGTCATTTCTAGCCCTCTTGACTTACTGTAGGTGTGATCAGCACTGGAAAAGATGCCTGCCCCTGCTGCCACATATGAAAGAGTAGTTTACAAAAACCCTTCCGAGTACCACTACATGAAAGTCTGCCTGTAAGTTTAGTTTCCTAAGTTCTATTTTAGATTACTTTTCTAACATCAATCTCAATAGAATGAAATTTAATATGATGTCTTTTTTTTTCATGTTTTTTTAGAGAATTTCAAGATTGTGGAGTTGGACTGAATGCTGCACAGTTCAAACAGCTGCTGATTTCGGCCGTGAAGGACCTGTTTGGGGAGGTATGGAATCACTTGGTAGATTGAACATTCCAAAGATCTTTATAAGGAATACAGAAAGAGGCTGGGCGCAGTGGCTCACGCCTGTAATCCCAGCAATTTGGAGGCCTGTAATCCCAGCAATTTGATCACGAGGTCAAGAGGTCGAGACCACCCTGGCCAACATGGTGAAACCCCATCTCTACTAAAAATACAAAAATAAGCCAGGTGTGGTGGCACATGCCTGTAATCCTAGCTACTTGGGAGGCTGAGTCAGGAGAATCGCTTGAACCTGGGAGGCAGAGGTTGCAGTTAGCTGAGATCGCGCCACCGCACTCCAGCCTGGCGACAGAGCGAGACTCTTTGTCTCAAAAAAAAAAAAAGAAAACAGTAAGAATGCTTTTCTTTTTTTTTTTTGAGACAGAGTCTCACTCTGGCCCGGGCTGGAGTGCAGTGGCCGGATCTCAGCTCACTGCAAGCTCCGCCTCCCGGGTTCACGCCATTCTCCTGCCTCAGCCTCCCCAGTAGCTGGGACTACAGGTGCCTGCCACCTCGCCCGGCTAGTTTTTTGTATTTTTTAGTAGAGATGGGGTTTCACCGTGTTAGCCAGGATGGTCTCGATCTCCTGACCTCGTGATCCGCCCGTCTCGGCCTCCCAAAGTGCTGGGATTACAGGCTTGAGCCACCGCGCCCAGCCTAAGAATGCTTTTCAAACATTAAAAAAAATTTTTTTTTTTTAATTATACAACTCTGTATTTTAAAATGTTTTATTCATGTATTGTAATAAACACATTTGTATTCCTTTTTTTCCTCCTTCATCGTCTCTACCCTGCTACTCTTCCCAGCCTCTGGTAATCACCAATCTACTTTCTATCCTCATGAGGTCTACTTTTTTTTTTTTTTTTTTTTAGATGTATGGGACAATATGTGGCCTTTTGTATCTGACTTTTTTGAGATGGAGTCTTGCCTTGCTCTGTTGTCCAGGCTAGAGTGCAGTGGCACATTCTCGGCTCACTGCAGCCTCTGCCTCCCAGGTTCAAGGGATCTTCCTGCCTTAGCCCCTGCCAGTAGCTGAGATTACAGGCACACGCTACCATGCCCAGCTAATTTTTGTATTTTTTCTAGAGACGGTTTCGCCATGTTGGCCAGGCTGGTCTCGAACTCCTGACCTCAGGTGATCCACCCTCCTCGGGCTGCCAAAGTGCTGGGATTACAGGCGTGAGCCACTGCACCTGGCAAGATCTGCTTTTTTAGCTCTCACATACGAGTGAGAACATGCAACAGTTGTCTTTCTGTGCCTGGCTTACTTCACTTAACAAAATGGCCTCCAGTTCTATTCATGGTGCTGCAAATGACAGAATTTCATTTTTTTTTATGACTAATATTCCATTGTAATATATACCACTTTTTTTTTTTATCCATTGATGGACGCTTAAGTTCTGTATTTTGGCTATTGGGAATAGTACTGCAGTAAATGTGAGAGTGCATATGTCTTTTTGTTGTTTCTCTCCCGCCTTGGCGTCCCAAATTGCTGGGATTACAGCATGAGCCCCTACACCCAGCTGCACATGTCTTTTTAAATTGATTTCCTTTCCCTTGGATTTCTGCTTAGTAGTAGACTTGCTGGATTAAGTGGTATTCTATTTTTAGTTTAGTTTCTTTTGTTTTTTGTTTTTGAGATGAAGTCTTGCTGTGATGCCCAGGGTGGAGTGCAGTGGCATGGTCATGGCTCACTACAGCCTCAACCGCCCAAGCTCAAGTGATTTTCCCACCCCAGAATCCCTAGTAGCCGGAACCACAGGCATATGTACCACCATGGCAGTTTTTTTACTTGTAGAGACAAAGTCTCACTGTGTTGCCCAGGCTCCTGGACTCAAGCAGTCCTCTTGCCTTGGCCTCCCAAAGTTCTGGGATTATAAACATGAGCCACTGCACCTGACCTATTTTTAGTTTTTTGGGAAACCTCCATGCTGTTCTCCATAGTGGTTGTACAGTTACATTCCTCCCAGTAGTGTATGAGGGTTCCCCTAGAGATTATTTTATTTATTTATTTTTTTGAGACGGAGTCTTGCTCTGTCACCCAGGCTGGAGTGCAGTGGCACAACCTCCGCCTGCCCGGATTCAAGCGATTCTCCTGCCTCAACCTTCCGAATAGCTGGGACTACAGGTGCCTGCCACCACACCCAGCTAATTTTTGTATTCCCCTAGAGATTATTTTAAAACTGTTTGAAATTGCAGAAGTAAACTTTCAGAAGTGATGAATTTTGTTGGATTTATTCTAGTATGCTTTCTGTTTTACAAGGAACACGGTAGACAAATGTTTGTTGTAGCACAGTGCTACTCAAAGTGTGGCCTAGACTGGCAACCTGCAAACTCTTTGCCCATCTTGAAGAGATAAGGAATTTGCAGCAGAACCAGTGCACTACCACTTTTAATGAGAAAGTCTCCTTATGGTCCAGGCGCAGTGACTCACTCCTGTAATCCCAGCTCTTCGGGAGGCTGAGGCGAGTGGATCACGTAAGGTCAGGAGTTTGAGACTAGCCTAGACAACATGGTGAAACCTTGTCTCTACTAAAAATACAAAAATTAGGCCGGGCGCGGTGGCTCAAGCCTGTAATCCCAGCACTTTGGGAGGCCAAGACGGGCGGATCACGAGGTCAGGAGA
>NW_012115821.1:13989364-13998808 GCF_000951035.1 Colobus angolensis palliatus | reverse complement strand
TTAAAGCCTCTGCAAAAGACTCTTTAAGAGGATGAAAAGGCCAGGCGTGGTGGCTCACAGCTATAATCCCACCACTTCGAGAAGCCAAGTGGGTGGATCAGTTGAGCCCAGGAGTTCCAGACCAGCCTGGGTATCTGGTGAAACCCCGTCTCTATAAAAAAAATTTGAAAAATTGAGCCAGGTGTGGTGGTGTGCACCTGTAGTCCCAACTAGTCAAGAGACTGGGATGGGAGGATTGCTTGAGCCCAAGAGCTCAAGGTTGCAGTGAGTGGTGATCACACCACCACAGCTGGGGGTGGGGGTGGGGGTGGGAAAGGATGAAAAGATGAATTACATACTAGGGGAAAATATTTGTAAACCACGTATCCAACAAAGGACTATAGTGTTTAGAATATATAAATGACATTTGGCCTGGTGCAGTGGCTCATGCCTGTAATCCCAACACTTTGGGAGACCAAGGCAGGAAGATTTCTTGAGGTCAGGAGTTCGAGGCTGTAGTGAACTCTGATTGCACTACTGCATGCAGCCTGGGCAACAGAACAAGACTCTGTCTCAATAATAATAACACGCGGGTGTGGTGGCTCACGCCTGTAATCCCAGCACTTTGGGAGGCCGAGGTGGGTTGATCGCCTGAGGTCAGGAGTTGGAGACCATCCTGGCTAACATGGCAAAACCCCGTCTCTGCTAAAACTATAAAAACTAGCCAGGTGTGGTGGCACATGCCTGTAACCCCAGCTATTCGGGAGACTAAGGCAGGAGAATCACTTGAACCTGGGAGTCGGCGGTTGCAGTGAGCCAAGATCACACCACTGCACTCCAGCCAGGGTGACAGAGCGAGATTCTTATCTCGAGAAAATAATATTAATAATAATAAAGAAGTATCAAAACTCAGCCAAACAATTCAATTAGAAATTTGAATTGTTTGGCAAAAACATTAACAGACATTTTACTAAAGAGAATGTATGGTTGGCACAGGAAAGATATTTAACATTAGCCATTAGGGAAGTGCACATTAATGACACAATGAGATACCACTGTATACCTAGCAGAATGACTGAAATAAAAAATAACAACTTTAAATGCTAGCAAGAATGTGAAGAAACTGGATCACTCATACACTATAGTGAGTATGTAAAATAGTGCAGCCACTCTGTAACATAGTTTGGCAGTGTCTTTTTTTTTTTTTTTTGGTAAAATTACATAGAGCCACACACAGGTATAAATATGAGTAGACATACAATTGGTAAAATCTGTGGGATTTTACATGGGGAAAATTACATAGAGCCACACACAGGTATAAATATGAATAGACATACAGTTGGTAAAATCTGAATAACCTCTGGATTGTACCAATACCACTTTTCTAGTTTTACTACTGTAATGTAGTTATGCAAGACATTGACATTGCAGGAGGCTGGATGAAGAGTGCATGGAACCTCCCTGTACATTTTTTTTAAATTAATTAATTAATTTATTTTTGAGACGAAGTTTTGCTCTTGTTGCCCAGGCTGGAGTGCAATGGCACGATCTTTCCTCACCGCAACCTCCGCCTCCCAGGTTCAAGCAGTTCTCCTGCCTCAGCCTCCCAAGTAGCTGGGATTACAGGCATGTGCCACCACACCGGGCTAATTTTGTATTTTTAGTAAAAATGGGGTTTCTCCGTGTTGATCAGGCTGGTCTCAAACTCCCAACCTCAGGTGATCCGCCCCCCTTTGGTCTCCCAAAGTGCTGGGATTATGGGCATGAGCCACTGTGCCTGGCCAATCCCTGTACATTTCTTTGTGATCTCTTGTAAGGCTATAATTTTTCTAAATACAAAATTAAAAAAAATATATGTGTGTACCTGTGTGTCAGGTAGAAAACCTTGTTCCTGGGGTTTATATAGCTGCGAACAGACAGACATGGCCTCTGCCACATGGACTAATGTCTTGGTTCTTGTAGTAGGAAAACATGTTAGACAGTTAGTGACAAGAATAAAGGGAATTATAAAAGAGAAGGTGTGGTGTCCTGTACAGGAAAGAACATAACAAGCTGACTTTGTCTCAACTTGAAAATCAGTCAAGGAACAATTTAAATGAAGACTCAAAGGATGAGGGACATCAGCCATATGCAGAGATGTAGGCAGAACATGCTAGGCAGAGGGAGCTGTAAGTAAGTAGGCAACTAAAGTGCCGGCACCATTAAATAAAATACTGCTTTTGTGGTGGAGAAAATCTGAAAACTCAATGGTTGTCAAAAGTTGATAAGCATTCAAGAATAATGGTGAGAATAGCCTGCTAATAGCATTATTCCACATTCAGGTTGATGCCGCCTTACCTTTGGACATCCTAACCTATGAAGAAAAGACCTTGTCAGCCATCTTGAGAATATGTAGCAGGTATGACAGAGAGTGGGATATTTATAGTATAACAGGGCAGAGAGAGACCGATGGAGAAATAGAGCAAAAATGCTCTTCTGAGAATGAGAATTTTTTTGTTGTGAACTCTGAGCAGCTTTTGGGAATTTAAACTGGGATGAATATGAACATTCATCCACCAGAAACTTGTACTCTAGAGAGGGCAAAACTTAGGATTTGGTTACAGCTGTAGTTTCCCATTGATGGTTACAGTTGCAAAGTCAGAAGTGAATATTTTAGAAATCTTAGTTGAGGTTCATTTTGTTCTCTGCCTATGACACAGTGTGTATTTTCTTGATATTTCTGCAGTGGTCTTGTCAAATTGTGGAGCTCTTTGACCCTGTTAGGATCCTATAAAGGCAAAAAATGTGCTTTCCGGGTGATTCAGGTAAAGACTATTCCCTCACATATTTCCAAACAAGATTGAGTGGTGGGTCGACTGCTTCTTTATATACTCAACTCATTTTTGTGCTTGCATAAATGTAATATGATTAAAATGATCTAAGTAGGGGAAAATAAAGGACTTGATTGTTTCCAAAAATGTGAGCCAGAGCACTTAGATTTTAAATTCTGTGGGAGATGTTTTGGGATAAAACTTGCAATCCTGTGGTTAAGGCTTATTTTTCATTTAACGCTTAATGCCTTGTGTGTTATATATTGGTATGCTCTTTTTGAACTGTGACTACTTGTTATTGAAGGCTTCCTCTCAGGATGCTCTGTAAAATGCTCCTGCATCAGTTTTGTTAGTCCTGTAAAACTGGGCATGTTTCCCCATTGCCCTGTGCTTCAGTGGAGTTTCTCCCGATGCTTTAACCTTTTTCTTTCTCTTGTAGGTTTCTCCATTTCTCCTTGCATTATCTGGTAATAGTAGGGAACTAGTATTGGATTGAATAAATAGTCTTCCATTTTGGAAACATTCCTCCACTCTCATATTTATTTTTTGGTGCCTGCATGTTTGAAGACTGAAGCAGGCTAAAAGCTCTTGATGAAATTTGGGGGTGCTAAAGATGTTTCCACTAATTTCCAGCCATCGCTTTTGGTGGGGTGGGCTTCGGAGGACAGTCTGCCTGAACCTGCCAGTGCTGACCCTGCAGGACTTTCAGCATATGCACATCAAAGTTGGAGACCGCGCTGAACTTAGGAGGGCCTTCACACAGACAGATGTGGCTACCTTCTCAGAATTAACGGGGGATATCAATCCTTTGCATTTAAATGAAGACTTTGCAAAACACACCAAGTTTGGAAATACAATTGTACATGGAGTTTTGATCAATGGACTTATCTCAGCTCTCCTGGGAACTAAAATGCCAGGGCCAGGTTGTGTATTTCTTTCCCAGGAAATTAGCTTTCCAGCCCCTTTATATATTGGAGAAGTTGTTTTAGCTTCTGCAGAAGTGAAAAAGCTGAAGCGGTTCATTGCTATTATTGCAGTGTCATGTTCTGTAATAGAAAGTAAAAAGACTGTTATGGAAGGCTGGGTTAAAGTTATGGTTCCAGAAGCTCCCAAATCCTGAAATATGTGTTTAAAGATGCAACCTCAAACACCAATGCTGTAGTTAAAGAGCCTCTGGGGAAATGGATTGCTGCTTTTCACCAAAGAATAGTTGATAGGCCCAGAAGCCCATCTTAGTTAGGGGAAGAGAGCAGGTAGAGGGTTGTTCAAATGCCCACTTTCCAGTTTGGCCTTATGCTTCATGCAGACTTGAGTGTATGCAGGATTTTCATTATCTGCCTGGCTTTTTTGTTTTTTGCTTTTTAATTCAAGATGTGGGCTGGGCCCAGCGGCATGTGCCTATAATCCTGGCACTTTGGGAGGCTGTGGCAGGCGGATCACTTGAGGTCGGGAATCCAAGACCAGCTTGGCCAACATGGTAAAACTCCATCACTACCAAAAAAAAAATACAACTATCTGTGCTTGGTGATTTGGCCCTGTAGACCCAGCTGCTTGAGAGGCTGAAGTGGGAGAATTGCTTGGGCCTGAGAGCTGGAGGTTATGGTGAGGCTGAGATCATACCACTGCACTGTAGTCTGGGTGACAGAGCGAGACCCTGTCTCAAAAAAGAAAAAAGTATTGGGAAGGTTATTTGAAGACTCTACTATTAAATCAGGCATGGCGGCTCACGCCTGTAGCCCCGGCATTTTGGGAGGCCGAGGCAGGCGAATCACTTGAGGTCATGAGTTCAAGACCAGCCTGGCCAACATATGAAACCCCATCTGTACTAAAAATACAAAAACTAACTGGGTGTGGTGGCGGGCACCTGTAATCCCAGCTACTTGGGAGGCTGAAGCAGGAGAATCGCTTGAACCTGGGAGGTTGCAGTGAGCCGAAATCATACCATTGCACTTCATCCTGGGTGACAGAGCAAAACTCCACCTCAGAAAAAAAAAAAAGAGAGATTGTACTTTTAGGAATTCAGACCTAGATAGATTTGCATTTGGATAACAGAACCCTACCTATATCTTTGTAGAAGCAGCTTCTCACTGAATTTTAACTGTAACAATTGTTGAAGGTGAAAATAGAAGTTGGGTCATCTTTGAACACCTACTTTTTATCATTGAATATTTTTAGGCCCTGTTCTTCAGTATCTGAGTCACAAGGTGGCATCTTGGTCTACCTTCAGTGAGACTTGGGTTTCACGGGAGGGGCGTATGTGCATCCTTGGTCTCAGTTATGTGAATTCTGATCTATAAAATAGTGGTAACACATGCCACATGGGATAATTAGTGGAAATGATAGATGGAGTTAAGCACAGGACCCAGTCTCTCAGCAGTAGCTTCTAATTATTGTTGCCCATTTACCCTGCAACTGAGATGAGAGGTTTTCCTGAGTTTGAAGCTGACTGGCCCCACAGTTAAACATAACAGACCAGTCTTTCAGGGTATCAGGCAATCTCTATTAGTGTTCTTAAGTACAGTTCCTGTTTTAAAAGTTCAGAGTATTCCTTGAAAATTTGGATCTACCTCTCATTATATGAATAATACATGCTTATAGTAAAAAAAAATAAAAAATAAAAAAAATGTAAGAAATAAAAAAATATTAAGAAGACTATGGAGGCCAAATTCTTAAGACTTCGGGAGCTGGGGGCCAGGGAGGTTATATTGAAGGGAAGATGTACCTAACATGTTAGTACTAAATGGCCATCCCAACACAGCCAACACTTTTGTTTCCATTTTTTAATAACATTGAAATGTAATTCACATACCACAAAATTCACCTTTTTAAAGTGTACATTTCAGTGGTTTTCAGAATATCCACACAGTTGTACAACCATCACCAAATCAATTTTTTTTAGCATTTTTCATCCCCCAAAAGAAACCCCCATTAGCAGTCAATCCGTTTATCTCCTCCAGTCCTAGGGAGTCAGCAGTCTACTTTCTGTGTCTATGGATTTCCCTATTCTGGACATTTCATATAAGTTCATACAATAAATGGTCCTTTGGAACTGGCTCCTTCGATACAGCATGTTTTCAGGGTTCATCCATTTTACAGCATGTATCAGTACATTTTATTTTATGGCTGAATAATATTCCATTGTGTTTACCCATCCATCAGTTGATATTTGGATTATTTTTGCTTTTTGACTGTTAATGTTAGGAACATTATAGAAGAGGTTTTTATGTGCACAGGTTTTAAATTCCACGACTGGAATTGCTGGATCATGTAACTTTAATATAAAGAATTGTCAAATTGTTCTTCAAATTACTATTGGGCATGAGGTGGTATCTCATTGTAGTTATGTTTTCCATGTATCTTATGTCAGCCAATACATTCAAGACAATCTATGACAGAATTTTAAATTTTTACCCAGAGAGCAGCTGAACAGACGACTAGAAATAATTATTCTAGGCTAGGTGTGGTGGCTCACGCCTGTAATCTCAGCACTTTGGGATTCTGAGGCGGGCAGATCACAAGGTCAAGAGATTGAGACCATCCTGGCCATTGTGATGAAACCCCATCTCTACTAAGAACACAAAAAAATTACCTGGGCATGGTGGTGCATGCCTGTAATCCCAGCTACTCGGAGGCTGAGACAGGAGAATCACTTGAACTTGGAGGCGGAGGTTGCACTGATCCCAGATGGTGCCACTGCTCTTTAGCCTGGGTGATGGAGTGAGACTCAGTCTCAAAAAAAGAAAAGAAAAAATGGATTATTCTAGTCACTAGAGGGCAGTGCTGTGTATAAAGTTAGTACTTTAAAACTTGAATATTGTATTATACCATACTCTCGTTTTCAAAGGTGGAAGACAAGACCAAAATCAATGTGAGGAGCGAGGATACTGTTCTCGTGAGTTTCAGAATGTGCAGTATATGCAGGCTGAGGTCCACCTAAAGAATATTTTTATAGGTGAATCACTAGACGTGCTGAAAATGTGTTCAAATGGCAAAACACAATGGGAAACATGAGGCAAAAATATATGGACTTGAGGCCAAAACTGCTTGCTCCTGCAGAACTCATTCCCTGGGATTTAGCAGCAGTCTTAAAGTTATGTCCATAACTGGATCGGGATGTGATCATTGATACTGATAGCCACCATTTTTTCAGTGCCTGATGAGTTGATTTTCTACATTAATGCTAATCCTTGAAACAACTTTGTGAAGTTAATGTTATCCTGTTTTTAAGTAGGATAACTGTGACTTGCCGAAGGTTGTTCAGTGAATAAGCAGTACAGCTGGGATTCAAACTTGGACCTGCCTGGCTCCAAAGCCTTTCCTTTTTCCATCATTCTGTGGGTCTTAGGTTCCTGTAGGGGCCAAAGGGAAACTTCCCCTTTGCCCTCTGAAGGTTCACTCTGAAAAATCAACTGAGAAAAGGCAGATTAATTGGAGAAAAGGCATACCAATATATTAGCTTGCATGAAGGGGAGAGCCACAGAGTGACTATCCCCCCAAACCCCTACACAATAGGGTTTAGAAGCTTAAATACCACCTTAAGGTTACAGGAAGAGTGGGCTCAGATCAGTGGCATAACAGTTTCCGGGAGCAGGAGAAGAGGAAGCCTGGCTGGCAAAGGTGGTCTTGTTACGTAAATGAAGCTCCACAGGTGGCAACCCTCAAAAGAATGATGAATGTTTTAGACCTTTTTTGTTGTTTGAGATGTAGTCTTGCTCTTACTTCCCAGGCAGGATTGCAATGGCGCAATCTTGGCTCACTGCAGCCTCCGCCTCCCAGGTTCAAGCGATTCTCTTGCCTCAGCCTCCCCAGTAGCTGGGATTATGGGTGCACGCCACCATGCCAAGCTAAGTTTCCGTTTTTAGTAGAGACGGGATTTCACCATGTTGGCCAGGCTGGCCTCGAACTCCTGACCTCAGGTGATCTGGCCTCCCAAAGTGCTGGGATTACAGGTGTGAGCCATGTCCCAGCATGTTTCAGACCTTTAAAGTGTCAGACTAAGTTAATCTTCCCGAGATCCAGACAAGGGAAAGCCAGGCTGCATCAAGCAGATTCTTTGCAAATACAAGTTTCCCCGACAAAAGACAGCTTTGCAGGGCTACTTCTGTTGGCTCTCTGAACAGCCATCTGAAAATATGACAAATATATTTTGGGGTGAAATGTTTTTATTTCCTTCATTGGCATTGCTGGAACTGGAGCACTGTCAGTTTCTATAATAGCATCTTACATGGCATTAAAATAATGGGAATCATTCTATAGCAATCTTTTTGCTTTCGGAATGTTCTAGATCTTATTCCCTGCTAGAGTTGTAGCATTTTCCTAATACTATTAGTTGAAAGTCTTCCACCCATGCATATCACCTACCCTTTTTCTAAGCCAACATTCAGTGATTATTTGTCTTCACCGAAGAATTGCTTAAAGGGTTAAAGATGAAAAATAATAGGGTAGGGAAGGGATGTCAGATCTGAATGATAGTTGATTTATACTGTGTAACTTTCAAAAGTAGCCCCAGGGCGCTGTGGCTCAACGCTGAGGAAAGAGAGAGACCCTCTCATATTGTTTTATATTGTTTTAAACTCAGTACCTGTTTTAAGAAAAAAACAAGGAAGTAAAACCAAAGACAGGCAGCCCAGTGCCAGGCCCACAACCAGGCCTGGGCCTGCCTGGCCTAAACCCAGTAGTTAAAAATCAACTCATAACTTAGAAACCGATATTATTCATAGATTCCAGGCATTGTATAAAAGAACGTAGTGAAACTCCCGGTCCTGTTTTGTTTCTCTCTGACCACCGGTACATGCAAACCCTGTCACGTACCCCTTGCTTGCTCAAATCAATCACGACCCTTTCATGTGAAATCTTTAGTGTTGTGAGCCCTTAAAAGGGACAGAAATTGTGCACTCAGGGAGCTCGGATTTTAAGGCAGTAGCTTGGCGATGCTCCCAGCTGAATAAAGCCCTTCCTTCTACAACGTGGTGTCTGAGAGGTTTTGTCTGTGGCTCGTCCCGCTACAGTTTTTGGTTCCCTGACCGGGAAGCGAGGTAACTGATGGATGGCCGAGGCAGCCTGTTAGGAGGCTTAGGCCTACCCTGTGGAGCATCCCTGCAGGGGACACTGGCCAGCCTGAGTGACGTGAGCCAAAGAGTGCTCCCAGGTAGGCAGTTGTCCCGGTAAAACGCCTCATCAGAGCAGTGCGTAGCAGGCCCCCACAGAGGATGAACACAGTGGCTGAATACTGGGAAAGAACTGGCACTTGGAGTCTGGACATCTGAAACTTGGTAAGACTAGTCTTTGGAACTTGCCCCACTCCATTTGAGTGGAAGCGTGGCCTGATCACCCATGGTGTGCCTGTATTGGCACTTTTGTTCTGGTTTTGTCTTGACTTAAATTGCCGGATACTTTGGTTTTGGTTTTGACTTGGCTTAAATTTCTTGGTACTCGGATTTTGAATTTCGTGGTATTCTGATTTTGGTTTGGTATAAATGATAAAAGTGTGCGTGTGGCCGGGTGTGGTGGCTTAAGCCTGTAATCCCAGCACTTTGGGAGGCCGAGATGGGTGGATCACGAGGTCACGAGATCGAGACCATCCTGGCGAACACGGTGAAACCCCATCTCTACTAAAAAATACAAAAACTAGCCGGGTGAGGTGGCGGGCGCCTGT
>NW_012115821.1:13980237-13986789 GCF_000951035.1 Colobus angolensis palliatus | reverse complement strand
AAAAAAAAAAAAAAATGGCAGTTGGAGTTTTAACCCAGACTGTAGGCCAGTGGCCCATCTCTCAAAACAGCTAGACAGGGTTTCCGAAGAATGGTCCCCATGTCCAAGGGCCCTGGCAGCAATGGCCCCATTAGCACAAGAAGCAGATAAGCTAACTCTTACGCAAAACCTAAACATAAAGTCTCCCCATGCTGTTGTGATTTTAATAAATACCAAAGGACACCATTAGCTAATAAATGCTAGACTATCTAGATACTAAAGCTTGCTCTGTAAAAAATCCCCGCATAACCATTAAAGTTTACAACACCGTAAACCCGCCACCTTGCTCCTGGTATCAAAGAGCCCAGTTAAACATAACTGTGTAAAAGTATTGGACTCAGTTTATTCTAGTGGGCCTCACTTCTGAGACCATCCTTAAACATCTGTAGACTGGGAGCTGTACGTGGATGGGAGCAGCTTTGCTAACCCCTGCAAAGTGACTCTGAAAAAGACAAGCCATACCCAGTCATACCCAGAAGCTGACTGATCCACGCACGGCCGAAGCATGAGGAAACTCATCGTGGGACTCATTTTCCTTAAAATTTGGACTTGTACTGTAAGGACTTCAACAGACCTTCCTCAGACTGAGGGCTGTTCCAGTGTATACATCAAGTCACTGAGGTAGGACAAGAGGTTGCTACAGTCCTATTATTTTATGGTTATTATAAGTGTACCAGGACTCTAAAAGAAACTTGTTTGTATAATGATATTCTATCCAAGGTATGTAGCCCAGGAAATAACCAACCTGATGCGTGTTATGACTCATTTTAAGCCTCCCATGATCACAGTTTTTAAAATAAGACTAAGGACTGGTCCTTTTCTAAGTGACACAAGTAAAGTAATAGCTAGAACAGAAGAAAGAGGGATCCCCAAAAATGTAACCTTAAAATTTAACACAGGTACTGCTGTTAATCGTAAGCAGCATGGAATGGGATGCAGTTCTCTAGATTAAGAAAAAAGTTACACAGCAAAAAAAATAAGTATATCTGTCAAGAATCAACTTTATGTGAAATGTGTCAATACTGGTCTTGCGTCATTTGGGCTACTTAAAAAAATATATAAAAAATAAAAAAGATCCTATTTCACTCCAGAAAGGAAAAGTCAGCCCCTTCTGCATGAGTGGGAGCTGCAACCCTTTAGAATTGGTAATCACAAACCCCTCAGACCCTGAACCCATGTTTAAAAATTAGTTCCCAGCACTAGGAGGATTTAAAACTCTTATAATAAAAGTTATAATAATAAGAAGAACCTGCTTACTGCTCCCTTGTTTGCTATCTGTACTTCTTCAAATGATAAAAGAGCTTCATTGCTACCTTAGTTCATCAAAATGCTTCAGCACAAGTATACTACATGAATCACTATCAATCTATTGCATAAAAAGACGTAAGTAGGAAAAATAAGAGTGAGAACTCCCACTAATAAAAAGTGAGAGTCTCAAAAGGGGGGAATGAGGAAAGAGAGAGATCTTCTCATATTGTTTTATATTGTTTTATACTCAGTACCTTTCTAAGAAAAAAACAAGGAAGTAAAACCAAAGACAGGCAGCACAGTGCCAGGCCCAAAACCAGGCCTGGACCTGCCTGGCCTAAACCCAGTAGTTAAAAATCAGCTCATAACTTAGAAACCAATATTATTCATAGATTCCAGGCATTGTATAAAAGAACGTAGTGAAACTCCCGGTCCTGTTTTGTTTCTCTCTGACCAACGGTGCATGTAAACCCTGTCATGTAGTCCTTGCTTGCTCAAATCAATCACGACCCTTTCATGTGAAATCTTTAGTGTTGTGAGCCCTTAAAAGGGACAGAAATTGTGCACTCAAGGGAGCTTGGATTTTAAGCAGTAGCTTGGCGATGCTCCCAGCTGAATAAAGCCCTTCCTTCTACAACTTGTTGTCTGAGAGGTTTTGTCTGCGGCTCGTCCTGCTACAACTCCTGTAATCCCAGCACTTTGGGAGGCTGAGGCAGGTGGATCACAAGGTCAGGAGATCGAGATCATCCTGGCTAACACCGTGAAACCCCGTCTCTACTAAAAGTACAAAAAATTAGCCGGGCATGGTGGCAGGTGCTTATAATCCCAGCTACTCGGGAGGCTGAGGCAGGAGAATGGCGTGAACCTGGGAGGCAGAGCTTGCAGTGAGCCAAGATCACGTAGCTGCACTCCAGCCTGGGCAACACTGCATGACTCTGTCTCAAAAAAAAAAAAAAAAGTAACTTCTCAATGTGAGCATTTCCACTGGTTTTTTTGTTTGTTTTCTGAGAAAGAGTCTCACTCTGTCTCCCAGGCTGGAGTTGCAGTGGTGCAATCACTGCAGCACATCCTGGGCTTACACAATCCTGCCTAAGCCTTCTATATAGCAGAGAACAGAGGCACACAGCACCATGTCTGGCTTATTTTTGATTTTTTTGCAGAGATGAGGTTTCACTTTGTTGCCCAGGCTAGTCTCAAACTCCTGGGCTCAAGCAGTCCTCCCACCTTGGCTTCCCAAAAGTGCTGGGATTACAGGCATGAGCCACTGTGCTCGGCCTTCATGTTCACTTTTTTAAGATGTATGTATTTTTTTTGTAGAAATGTGGGTCTCACTGTGTTGCCCAGGTCGAACTCCTGGTCTCAAAGCGATACTCTTGCCTTGGCCTCCCAAAATGCTGGAATGAGCCTCTGCATACAGATTTCCACATTTTTATGCTTCCTAAGAGTCACGGTCTTTGAAATCTATAAATCAATAAAGGTTGGAAACAGAGAAGTAGACAAGAAGTTATCAGTACTTCTGTTTAAATAATAACTTGTCATTTTTATCTAGAGTCAAGATTCTCAAACCACACATGCTTTGTTAAAGCTGGCTATCAGGAAAACTGGTTGCTTGGGTTTCTCATTCTGAGTCTATACAAACTGCTCAAAAGAATGACTCTTAATGAAAGCTTGAGTGATCCTCAAATTAGGAAATCCTCTCCCAGATAGTTGAGAAGTGGCCTTGACTGTACCAGGTCACATGTGGAAGCGAGTACAAAAGTAATGACTAAAATAGGCCAAGTTGTTCTAGCACTTTCTACATAGGGGTTTATGCGACTGCAAATTATGTGGTGTTTAATTGTCACAGAGATACTCATTTTAAGCACTTTTAGCCTAATGTACTGGAAAATTGCTTAATGGATTTTTATATTCTATTAGAAACATTTCCATATTGGTGAAATGCCACTTATTTCTTTTTCTGAGGAGCAAATCTCGAGTAGCAATGGGAAGAAAGCCTGGCAACAGCCACCATTTGTCTTGTGGACCTGACGTGCATATTCACCTAGAAAAAGAAGAAATTGCTAAATGCACACTGGTACCTCTTAGGCAACCACAGGTTTTCATTTTGTGCTGAATTATTAGTTATTTTTCCTTTATGTTTTTAGAGTATGATTCAGAGACCAATTTATTCCCAAAGAAAATTGCCATGACATCTATTGTTTTTATATTAAAACATTTTCTACCAAAGGATGACTGTCACTCTGAGCAACTGTGCCATTGTGAATGCCTCATGTATCAGCATAGCTTATTATCTAGCTCTGTCTGAGCAGAATGGGAGTGCTGCTGAATTAGTCTTGGTCCACAGGTATCTCCAGGGTCCAGATGTTTCAACTCCTTTGTGCTTATCTTTGCTTTTATTTTGGGTTACAAACACAGCAGATAAATTAATTCTCAGCATCTTCAGAGAAATTGTGGGTTGGAGCAGAATCACCAACTAGAAGAAACCATTTAAATTCAAAAATCGGGCTGGGCGTGGTGGCTCACACCTCTAATCCCAGCACTTTGGGAGGCCGAGGCGGGTGGATCATGAGGTCAGGAGATCGAGACCATCCTGGCTAACACGGTGAAACCCCGTCTCTACTAAAAAATACAAAAAAAAAACTAGCCGGGTGAGGTGGCGGGCGCCTGTAGTCCCAGCTACTCAGGAGGCCGAGGCAGGAGAATGGCGTGAACCTGAGAGGCGGAGCTTGCAGTGAGCCGGGATTGCGCCATTGCACTCCAGCCTAGGCAACAGAGTGAGACTCTGTCTCAAAAAAAAAAAAAAAAAAATTCAAAAATCGTAAGGGACCCAGAACCAATGTTAACACCACATAAATACAACAAGATTAATAGGAGGCCCCACAGTTAATCCCTAAGGTGGTTTTTAGCTATAAAGCAATTCAAATGACCTTATAAACTCTGGGCAGCAGTCCCCTGTGATGTGGTGGGAAATATCAACAAGTAAAGGAAATAAGAATGACTGTGGGTTGAGTTTTGTTGTTTTAGATCCAGATCATGAATATTTAAAGAAATAAAAGCATTTTGAGTTGGGAGGCCATGCTACTTAGGAAATACTGAGTTTTTCACAAGCTTCTATGATCTGATTTTGTAGAGTAGTTGCCAGGCCTAAGGAGCATCCTCGCTAAAACTCATTATCTTCAGTCAATCTGGGTGAACATCAAGTTGTTAGAGAAACAACCTGTGGGCCATCTAAACATTTGGCAACAGGGGGAAATATATATATATACACACATACATGTATATATATGTGTGTGTGTATATGCGTGTGTGTGTGTGTGTGTGTGTGTGTATATATATATATGTATATATTTTTGTGTTTTTTTTGCTAGCCCTGAGTAGTTGTGTGTGTGGCAAAAGCTGAGGTTCCCTCATTCCTCATTAGCCTTAGGCAGCCTGAGACTATAGAAACAAAACCGATTTAAATTAGATCAGCTCCAGCCTTGGAGGTGTTTCCCTATGTTCAGCCTGAGCTATTTCTTTTCTTTTTTTTGAGACAGGGTCTGGCTCTGTCACCCGGGCTGGAGTGGAGTGGTGGGATCACAGCTTACTGCAGCCCCTCGACCTCCGTGTGCTCATGTGATCCTCCTACCTCAGCTTCCTGAGTAGCTGGGATCACAGTCACATGCCACCATGCCCGGCTAATTTTATGACTTTTTGTAGAGACGGGAATCTCACTATGTTGCCTAGGCTGGTCTCAAACTTCTGGGCTCAAGCGATCTGCCTGTCTTGGCCTCCCAAAGTGCTGGGATTATAGGCGTGAGCCACCATGCCCAGCTAGGCCTTAGCCATTTCAAATGCCAAATGGATATTAAGGTTCTCCTGGGGTTTGAAACCCAGTTCCCCATGGATCATGGATCCAGTTTAAGTCCAGTATCCTCAGAGGATCACTAATAAGACACCGATTTGGGTAGATAAAAATAAATCATGAGGCTTACCACAATATTTATTTTAAGGGGCTCACTTCCCAGAAGAATTCACAGAGAAAGGGAAAGGCTAGACTGAGAGCTTGTCTCTGGTTTCATTTCATCAAATACCTGATTTCTCACGTTCGGTTTCCTTTCCTTAGTAAGGAAAACTAGATGGGGCTGTTATTTTATGACCTTTGCAACTCTGACCTTCAATTCTAATTCCTTTTCTGTTCTCTTCCTTTCCAGGGAGAAAACTATTTGAATACCTTTCCGTTGAACAACTTTTCCCTCCCTGTACGGTTCACCTGCTGATTTCCTTTATTTTTAGTTTTTATATTTTTTTAGAGACAGTCTTGCTTGGTTGCCCAGGCTGGAGGGCAGTGGCACAATCACGGGTCACTGCCACCTCAGCTGGGCTCAAGAGATCCTCCCACCTCAGCCTTCTGAGTAGCTAGGCCTACAGGCATGTACTACCACACCTAGCAAATTTTTAAAAATTTTGTAGAGACAGGGTCTCACTGTGTTGCCCCACCTGGTCTTGAATTCCTGGCCTCAAGCCATCCTCCCGTTTCAGTCTCCCAAGGTGCTAGGATTATAGGTGTGAGCCACTATGCCCTGCCTCCTTTTTTTGTTTTGTTCACACATCTATTTGACAAATAGTTACTGAGCACAAACTCTGTGCCAGGAACTGTCCCCAAAGAGACCCAGGAGTCCTAAGAGACAAGCCCCCACACCCGACCCTGATTTCCTTTATAACATAAGAGCTAATACCCTGCATTCTCCCTGCCAGCCTGTCTTCCAGGTCATTGCTTACGTGAGCTCATCCAGTCCTTGCAATGATCCCACAGGGTGGAGGCTATCATTATCTCCATTCTGCAGATGAGGAGCTGAAGCAAAGAGAGGTCAGGCTGCCAGTGAGCTGTTGAGCCGGTATGAACCCAAGAAGTCTCCTAGGAGCTTAGGCTCTTAACCATGACCAACACTCCAACTTCTTCCTCAGGCTTATGAGGGCAGCTTTTTGCCTAGTTTTTGAATGTCACAATCTTTTTTTCTCTCCTTACCTATCTGCCTACCTTCCCCTCTCCTTCCTGACTTCCCCACTTATCTCCCTCTTCTCATTCTCATCACTCATTCACTACTTTTTAAATTAATTAATTATTTATTTATTTTTGAGATAGAGTCTTGCTCTGTTGCCCAGGGTGGAGTGCAGTGGCACGGTCTCGGCTCACTGCAACCTCCGCCTCCCGGGTTCAAGCGGTTCTTCTGCCTCAGCCTCCTGAGTAGCTGGGATTATAGGCATGTGCCACCACGCCTGGCT
>NW_012115821.1:13977212-13980187 GCF_000951035.1 Colobus angolensis palliatus | reverse complement strand
GTATCATCCAGTTTTTCTGTGAACTGGACATTTAAAATGCAACAGTTTTTTTTTAAAACATCAACCTGCTCTTTAACAAAAATTATAAAAGGTTAAAAAGAGTCTGTAAAATCTTACCTTATGGTCAAACATGAAAAATTGGATAAATATGTCTACAGGGTTTTATTAAAATTAATAGCACACTAATATAAAGGTAAAATTTAGCTTATCTGGTATAAAAATCATACAAAAAGCATTGTTAAATATAAAATGGTGGTTAGCTTTTTTTTGGTCTAAAAACTAGTAAAAATAGGTGCTAAAGAAAACATTCATTTTACTAGAAGATCATAGAAGTTAAAGACTTAAAACAAACTTTGGCAATTAAGACAGCATACCAAGATGTAAATGCCTGGTTGAAATGGATCAAATATTCCATCTGCACGTTAAACAAAAGCAATTGTTATGCTTGTGCACATGGCAGGCCGGAGGCCCTGATTGTCACCCTTCCACTAAGGTGGTCCTCCAGTCAACCAGGCATGGGCTACATGGTAGCTCTTTTCCAGGATTCTACAGCCTGGAATAATAAGTCATGCCAAGCTCTCTCTGCTATATCCCAAAGTCCCTGCAGGTCAGTCCCTGAGGGCCATCCAGCTTCCATCTCCCAACACTAAGTTCACTTCGTGTCTCTCATGGCAAGGAGGAGACTTAGTATTCCTTGGAGACCTGAAGGGATGCAGTGAACTTAAGAATTTTTAAGAGCTTATCAGTCAGTCAGCCCTTGTGCATCCCCAAGCAGATGTGTGGTGGTATTGTGGTGGACCTTTACTGGGCACTCTGCCAAATAACTAGAGTGACACTTGTGCTTTAGTCCATTTGGCTATCCCTTTCACCCTGGCATTTCATCAACCAGAAAATAATAATAATAATAATAAGACATCATAAAGTGAGAGAAGCCCCTTATAGGTCTTTCAACTCTCACATCTATTTAGATGCAATTGGAGAAACACCAGATCAATTTAACCTTGAAATTAACCACAAGAAATACCAGATCAATTTAAATCTTGAAATCAAATAGTTACAGGATTTAAATCAATATTTTAGTAAGTGACAGTCAATAAAAATATAAATTAGATAAACTACATCTATTACAACCAGCAGCAACAAGCTTTTCATGAGCTAAAAAGAAAAACTCATGTCGGCCCCAGCCCTGAGGCTACTTGACCTGGCAAAACTCTTTACACTCTGTATGTCAAAAAAAAAAAAAAAAATGGCAGTTGGAGTTTTAACCCAGACTGTAGGCCAGTGGCCCATCTCTCAAAACAGCTAGACAGGGTTTCCGAAGAATGGTCCCCATGTCCAAGGGCCCTGGCAGCAATGGCCCCATTAGCACAAGAAGCAGATAAGCTAACTCTTACGCAAAACCTAAACATAAAGTCTCCCCATGCTGTTGTGATTTTAATAAATACCAAAGGACACCATTAGCTAATAAATGCTAGACTATCTAGATACTAAAGCTTGCTCTGTAAAAAATCCCCGCATAACCATTAAAGTTTACAACACCGTAAACCCGCCACCTTGCTCCTGGTATCAAAGAGCCCAGTTAAACATAACTGTGTAAAAGTATTGGACTCAGTTTATTCTAGTGGGCCTCACTTCTGAGACCATCCTTAAACATCTGTAGACTGGGAGCTGTACGTGGATGGGAGCAGCTTTGCTAACCCCTGCAAAGTGACTCTGAAAAAGACAAGCCATACCCAGTCATACCCAGAAGCTGACTGATCCACGCACGGCCGAAGCATGAGGAAACTCATCGTGGGACTCATTTTCCTTAAAATTTGGACTTGTACTGTAAGGACTTCAACAGACCTTCCTCAGACTGAGGGCTGTTCCAGTGTATACATCAAGTCACTGAGGTAGGACAAGAGGTTGCTACAGTCCTATTATTTTATGGTTATTATAAGTGTACCAGGACTCTAAAAGAAACTTGTTTGTATAATGATATTCTATCCAAGGTATGTAGCCCAGGAAATAACCAACCTGATGCGTGTTATGACTCATTTTAAGCCTCCCATGATCACAGTTTTTAAAATAAGACTAAGGACTGGTCCTTTTCTAAGTGACACAAGTAAAGTAATAGCTAGAACAGAAGAAAGAGGGATCCCCAAAAATGTAACCTTAAAATTTAACACAGGTACTGCTGTTAATCGTAAGCAGCATGGAATGGGATGCAGTTCTCTAGATTAAGAAAAAAGTTACACAGCAAAAAAAATAAGTATATCTGTCAAGAATCAACTTTATGTGAAATGTGTCAATACTGGTCTTGCGTCATTTGGGCTACTTAAAAAAATATATAAAAAATAAAAAAGATCCTATTTCACTCCAGAAAGGAAAAGTCAGCCCCTTCTGCATGAGTGGGAGCTGCAACCCTTTAGAATTGGTAATCACAAACCCCTCAGACCCTGAACCCATGTTTAAAAATTAGTTCCCAGCACTAGGAGGATTTAAAACTCTTATAATAAAAGTTATAATAATAAGAAGAACCTGCTTACTGCTCCCTTGTTTGCTATCTGTACTTCTTCAAATGATAAAAGAGCTTCATTGCTACCTTAGTTCATCAAAATGCTTCAGCACAAGTATACTACATGAATCACTATCAATCTATTGCATAAAAAGACGTAAGTAGGAAAAATAAGAGTGAGAACTCCCACTAATAAAAAGTGAGAGTCTCAAAAGGGGGGAATGAGGAAAGAGAGAGATCTTCTCATATTGTTTTATATTGTTTTATACTCAGTACCTTTCTAAGAAAAAAACAAGGAAGTAAAACCAAAGACAGGCAGCACAGTGCCAGGCCCAAAACCAGGCCTGGACCTGCCTGGCCTAAACCCAGTAGTTAAAAATCAGCTCATAACTTAGAAACCAATATTATTCATAGATTCCAGGCATTGTATAAAAGAACGTAGTGAAACTCCCGGTCCTGTTTTGTTTCTCTCTGACCA
>NW_012115821.1:13972382-13973182 GCF_000951035.1 Colobus angolensis palliatus | reverse complement strand
GTGCCACCACGCCTGGCTAATTTTTGTATTTTTAGTAGAGATGGGGTTTGACCATATTGGCCAGCAGGCTGGTCTCGAACTCCTGACCTTGTGATCTGCTTGCCTTGGCCTCCCAAAGTCCTGGGATTACAGGCATGAGCCACCGCACCAGGCCTTTTTTTTTTTTTGAAACGGAGTTTTGCTCTTGTTACCCATACTGGAGTGCAATAGCATGATCTCGGCTCACGCAACCTCTGCCTCCCGGGTTCAAGCAATTCTTCTGCCTCAGCCTCCCGAGTAGCTGGGGTTATAGGCATGCGCCACCGTGCCTTGCTAATTTTGTAATTTTAGTAGAGACAGGGTTTCTCCATGTAGGTCAGACTGGTCTCGAACTCTCAACCTCAGGTGATCCGCCACCTCGGCCTCCTAAAGTGCTGGGATTACAGGCTTGAGCCACTGCTCCTGGCCCCCTGATTACTTTTATCTGCGTGTTATTCATGTTCCCATCCTTGAAGCAGCGGAGCCCAGGCCAGATGTGTTTATCAGTGGTCACTGTGATCTCAGAGGGGCTCCTCCGAGGGAAGTATCTGTTCCCTTGCAAACATCCTTAACTGTCAGTTGCTGGTGTAACAGAGCTGGGAATAGAAGGGTATGGAAGGGTTCCTTTCCCCACCTTTCCTGTTGAGCCATCTCCTCCCCAGCCCTTCACACATCCTACTCTCCAGTCCTGCAGCCTACATGGCTTTGCAGTGCCCAAGACTTCCGTAAACCCCTGAACTAGCCTGTCACTGCACATCCACATTGTTTTCTTTTCTTTCTTT
>NW_012115821.1:13965348-13970957 GCF_000951035.1 Colobus angolensis palliatus | reverse complement strand
GAGACGGGGTTTCACCATGTTAGCCAGGATGGTCTCGATCTCCTGACCTCGTGATCCGCCCGTCTCGGCCTCCCAAAGTACTGGGATTACAGGCTTGAGCCACCGCGCCCGGCCCCTTTCTTTTTTTTCTTTTAGCAGGGGTGGGGAGTGGTGGGTACAGGTTCTCACTCTGTTGCCCAGGCTGGAGTACAGTTGTACCATCACAGCTCACTGCAGCTTCAACCTTCCTAGGCTCAAGCTATCCTTCCACCTCAGCCTCTTGAATAGCTGGGACTACAGGCATGCACCATCATGCCCGGCTAATTTTTTTTTCTTTTTCTTTCTTTCTTTCTTTTTTTTTTTTTTTTTTTTTTTGAGTCAGAGTCTTGCTCTGTCGCCCAGGCTGGAGTGCAATGGCACAATCTTGGCTCACTACAACCTCCACCTCCCGAGTTCAAGCGATTCTCCTGCCTCAGCCTCCCAAGTAGCTGGGATAACAGGGGTGCATCACCACACCTGGCTAATTTTTGTACTTTTAGTGGTTTTGCCATGTTGGCCAGGCTGGTCTTGAATTCCTGACCTTAAGTGATCCACCCAAAGTGCTGGGATTACAGGCGTGAGCCACCATGCCTGGCCTTTATTTTTTGTAGAGATAGGGTCTTGCTATGTTGCCCAGGCTGGTCTTGAACTCCTGGCCTCAAGCCATCCTCCTGCCTCAGCCTCCCAAAGTGCTGAGATTACAGGGGTGAGCCACTGAGCTCAGACTCACGGTTTTTCTCATTCATGTAGGTAAGCAGCTTGATAGCAGATGACATCTGTCCTGTTTGTTTTAACTCCCCTGTGCCTGACATAGTGTCTGGTATCTAGTGTTCTGTAAGGGGTTTGCTAAAAGATTGAGTGAAATGGGCCGGGTGCAGTGGCTCATGCCTATAATCCCAGCACTTTGGGAGTTCGAGACAGGCAAATCATGAGGTCAGGAGTTCGAGACCAGCCTGAACAACATGGTGAAACCCTGTCTCTACTAAAAATACAAAAATTAGCCAGGCGTGGTGGCAGGCACCTGTAATCCCAGCTACTCGGGAGGCTGAGGCAGGGGAATTGCCTGAATCGGGGAGGTGGAGGTTGCAGTGAGCCGAGATTGTGCCACTGCACTCCAGCCTGGGCAACAGAGCAAGACTCCGTTTTGGAAAAAAAAGATTGAGTGAAATGTTCTTTCTCCATATCCTGCTATCCAAATCTCATCCATCCTTAAAGGCCCCTCTCAAACCTCAGTTCTTCCTCAGTTGCCCCATAACCCAGTCTAGTGTCATGACTCTTTTCTTTCTTATCTTCTCATGGTACCCAGTGCCTCAATTTCAGGACTCAATACAGGCTGTCTTGGAGTCACTGTTTCTGTGACAAACTTTCCTATCCTCCTTAAAAATTATTGGATGAAAAGGAGTCTGCTTCTTTTCCATTTTGTCCTCTACAGGACCTGCAATATCGAAAGTCTTCATGTACCACTTACTGACTTTGAAAGAAAAAAAATCACTACTGTGATCATTTATCAAAAACATACGCATGAAGATTGTCATCCGCCAATCACATAATCTTAAATGAAAAAAATCTAATTTGTAAAAGTATGCAAAATGCATTTTTCAGAGCATGTGAAATTTCTTGTAAGTTATGAACTATGGACAAGTTGGTTTCTCTTACAAAAGCATTTGGACTGTGTGTCTGGACGGACTACAGAGAAAATGGAGCCAAACCCCAAAGAAGCCTTCTTCCTTTTTTTTTTTTTTTTTTGAGACGGAGTCTGGCTCTGTCGCCCGGGCTGGAGTGCAGTGGCCGGATCTCAGCTCACTGCAAGCTCCGCCTCCCGGGTTTACGCCATTCTCCTGCCTCAGCCTCCCGAGTAGCTGGGACTACAGGCGCCCGCCACCTCGCCCGGCTAGTTTTTTGTATTTTTTAGTAGAGACGGGGTTTCACAGTGTTAGCCAGGATGGTCTCGATCTCCTGACCTTGTGATCCACCCGTCTCGGCCTCCCAAAGTGCTGGGATTACAGGCTTGAGCCACCGCGCCCGGCCCGAAGCCGCCTTCCTGTTACCATCATGACTTTATCTTATGGAAGCAGTTGTCAGAGCACTGGACTCCAGTTGTCTAACATTTTTCCCCCAATCATACAAGTTAAATACAGAAAAGCATATAGAAGAAATCATCATGATTCTGCTTCTTAGAGGCCCACTGTTCATATTTATTTATTTATTTTTGAGACGGAGTCTCACTCTGTCACCGAGACTGGAGTGCAGTGGTATGATATCGGCTCACTGCAACTTCCACCTCTTGGGTTTAAATGATTCTCCTGCCTCAACTTCCCGAGTAGCTGGGATTACAGGTGTGTGCCACCATGTTCTGGCTAATTTTTCTCTAAAAGTAGAGACGGGGTTTCACTATGTTGTCCAGGCTGGTCTCGGACTTCTGACCTCAAGTGATCTGCCCGCCTTGGCCTCTCAAAGTGCTGGGATTACAGGTGTGAACCTCTGCACTCAGCCCGTATTTTGATATATTTCCTTCTGGTGTTTGCCCTATAGATATGTTCGGATTATACAGATGCTAACTTGCTTTTTCATTTACTATTATATCAAGAGCATTTCTCAAGATCATAAAATATTATTTAATTATGTGACTTTTTGTTTGTTTGTTTATTTATTTATTGAGACAGGGTTTCACTCTTGTTGCCCAGGCTGGAATGCAGTGACACAATCTCGGCTCACTGCAGCCTCCACCTTCCGGGTTCAAGTGATCCTCCCACCTCAGCCTCCTGAGTGCCTGGGAGTACAGGCATACACCACTTAGCCTGGCCTGATTTTTAACATTGCCAAAAATTCATGATTGTACCAAGATTCGTCCAAAACCCAACTGTTAGTCATTTATCCTTGCATGCTATTTTTTTTTAACTGATCTCTGATTATTTTCTTACGATACCCTCCTAGATGCAGAATTACTTGGTCATAGGATAAGAACATTTTCAAAGCCCTTAATACGTATTTGTTCTAGCTCCTAGTACTAGGCCTATTACATAGTAGGTACTTAGCAAATAATTGTTGAATGAAATGTATGAATGCCCTCCGGAAAGGTTGGGCCAATTTATACTCCCACCTGCAGTAAGAGAAAAGAGCCTTCTCTTGGTCAGTCCGCATCAAGATAGGAGTAATGATTATAGCTGAATTTTGGTTTCTGTGACTCTGGCAGAGAAATAATCTATTTGCCTTAAAACAAAGAAATGAAAGTAAAAAGTTGAATCCTCTGTAAATGACATATGGATTTGCTTTAATAGACTGCTGCTTTTAAACACACTGGCACAAAAATGGAATGCAGGGAGAGTTCTGATTATTTTAGGGCTGAATCATGAAGTTCCATGATTCCTTCTTCACAACTTGCTCTATTGGATCTTGGCCCATGGGACCAATCTGTCATGGCCACTTAACTCCATGGGGCTGCCCAACCATCCCATTAAGCTTGAGATCTGGAGAAGGGACCCTTTACACATGATGTGGGTCTTTCCTGGGATATCAAATTTTGGTGGTGGTGGTGCAATTACCAAGACATTTTGTTCCCTTATCTAAAATGTAGAAATTTAGTGGAGGCAATTTAAGAGTTAGGAATCTTCCATTCTGTGAGCTGTAGGGGAAGGAGGAAACTAATATTGACTTTGTTTTGTTTGTTTTTCTGGAGATGGTCTTGCTCTGTTGCCCAGGCTGGAGTGAAGTGGCATGATCATGGCTCACTGCGGCTTCAACCTCCTGTGCTCAAAAAATTCTCCCATCTCAGCCTCCTGAGTAGTTGGGACCACAGGTGTGAGCCATCATGCCCAGCTATTTTTTAAATTTTTTTTGTAGAGACAGGGTCTCACCATATTGCCCAGGCTAAACTCCTGGGCTCAAGTCATCCACTCTCCTCAGCCTCCCAAAGTACTGGAATTACAAAGGTGAGCCACCATGCCTGACCACGGTTTGAGGTGTTTTTGTTTGTCTGTTTGGTTTTTTTTTTTTGGTTTGTTTTTTGTTGTTGTTGTCTTTTTTTTTTTTTTTGTTGTTGTTTTTTTTTTTTTTTTTTGAGACAGAGTCTCGCTCTGTCCCCCAGGCTGGAGTGCAGTGGCGTGATCTCGGCTCACTGCAAGCTCCACCTCCTGGGTTCATGCCATTCTCCTGCCTCAGTTTCCCGAGTAGCTGGGACTACAGGCGCCCACCACCACACCCAGCTAATTTTTTTTTGTATTTTTAGTAGAGACGGGGTTTCACCTTGTTAGCTGGGATGGTCTCGATCTCCTGACCACGTGATCCGCCTGCCTCGGCCTCCCAAAGTGCTGGGATTACAGGGGTGAGCCACCGTGCTCAGCCTGTTTGTTTTCTGAGACGGAGTCTCACTCTGTCACCCAGGCTGGAGTGTAGTGGTACCATCTTGACTCACTGCATCCTCCCCCTCCTACGTTCAAGCAATTCTTCTGCCTCAGCCTCCAAAGTAGCTGAGTCTACAGGCGTGTGCCACCACGCCCAGCTAATCTTTATATTTTTAGTAGAGGGGGTTTTGCCATGTTGGCTAGGCTGGTCTCAAACTCCTGACCTCAGGTGATCCACCCGCCTTGGCCTCCCAAAGTGCTAGGATTGCAAGCGTGAGCAATCATGCCTGACCACCGTTTGAGTTTTTATTATGTGCCAAACCCCTTCCCGGTCTACTGCGTTTCTTGTATTAACCTTTTCATACAAATAATATTATCTCCACTTTGCAAATTGGGGAGTTGGAACTCAGAGAGGTTGGGTAACTTATTAAAGATCATACAGCTGGTAAATGCCAGAGCCATGGAGATGATGGTCCTCTGATTCTAAATTTAACTTTTCACTATCCTGGAATGCTGCCCTAGGAAAGGCCAGTGTGGGTGAAATTTCTAGGTGTGTATGGAGATGGGGGGATGAGGTGGTGCCAGGGTTATGGCTTCGGGTTCAGGCAGACTGTGGGCAGATTTAGGGCTGAGAAGTGGATCCCAAGATTCTCTGACTTGACTCTTGGTTTAAATTTCTTCTAGCCCATATGGTGGGATGAAAAACTCCCAAGTCTAAGGGATGTGGTTGAGCAGGCAGTAGGGGCCAAGAGTAGAGGCTAGGGGGTCTCTGGACCATTTTATAGGGTCTCCAGTTCTTAGAGCTTGGGTCTGAGGGTTCTGGGGTCCAAGACCTCCAATTATGGGGTCCAGCTCTTAGGTGTTCAGGCCTGAGGAGCCGTGTTCAAGAGTCCCTGTGAAGTCTCAATCAGAAGGGCTTGTTTCAGAAAGTCTCTGGGTTTGCAGGGCTCAGACGGGGGGTCCCATCCTGAAGGCCCTTTTTCTGAGTTTTAGGGTCGTTGGGCCTGGGGGGTGAGAGAGGTCCAGTTCTGAGGGTTTCAAGACGTACGGTCCCAGAAAAGCCCAGTTCTGAGAGGCCTTGTTTGGAAATCTCGCCCTGAAGATTCCTGGATCCCAGGGCTCAGGACCAGGCGTCCCTGGATCTGAGGATACTGGTGGTGATGGCTTAGGGTGGTGTTCACTGGTCCGAAGCCCGGAGCTAAGGGCACGGGGTCTGCCGTGCGGCTGCGAGGAGCTGGGAAGCGCAGCCGC
>NW_012115821.1:13962641-13964893 GCF_000951035.1 Colobus angolensis palliatus | reverse complement strand
CTGGGTCAGGGCCCCCGGGGCCCAGACGAACGCTGAGGCCCAGAGGGGCCGAGGATGGGGACCGCAGCCCCCGGCGCCGCGAGGTGGAAGGAGCTTGGCGGCGAGCAGGAAAGCGACTCCGATTTGGGGGTGCGGGAGCCTCGGGCTCACCTTGGACCAGGGAAGCAGGAACGAGACCGCTCGGGACCATCCACTTCTGCCCACTTCCAGCCTTTTCCTTTTTGAGGCCGTGGAATTTCCTCCTTGCAGCTGAAGGTCTGGGTGATGGGGATGAGGGTGTGCCGGGCCAAATGAAGTGTGACTTCAGAGCCTACTTGTTGGGACAGCAGAGTGCAAGTGGCTGGGGTCTACAGCCGCGTTTCCAGGTCAGCCGCTTGGCCCTGGCCCCGGGAAGTAGTGGGGAAGTCAGCGGGGCTGTTAAGCAGGTGTATGAATGTACTTCTCAAACTTGCTGTTTAGTGGGCAGTGGTAGCATTCATTTGAGTTTAAAATCCACTCGAGTAGCATAAAGGAGTAATAGGTCCTCATAGTAAACACTGGCAGAGTTCGTTTCTGCTACATACACTGTCTTTTATGGGGCTTTTAAAACCGTGGTTGTTTTCATTTGCTTGTACCTTTTTTTTGAAAGGCACACTATGCATTATAATTTCCAAGCAATAAATCCAGGAACCAGCAAGAAACCTGGAGCTCCAGCTAGTGGGACTTTTTTGGAAAAGTAATGAATGAGGAGAGAGATTCCTTCAATTGTGATGTTTTGTCAGGCCACCGAATCAGATTCAGACTCAGAGGCTTGTTTGTTTACCATTGCAGTGTGCTTGGGGGGTCATCATGTGGTGGCTAAAGCTCACAATAGCCTTCTGTTTCTCTTTTTCTTCAAGCTCTTCTGATGACTTCAAAGAGACCTTTCATTCTGTTGTATTAAAGTGAGACTTTTTTGAACCTCAGTTTCCTCTTCTGACAGCCATGCTTTGTAGGGCTTGAATTGTTCAAAGCATTCACTTCCAGTTAAGAAAATTATTATCTTTTTAAAAAGTACTATTTATTTCAGTCTGCGTATCTTTAATCCTATTCTGTAGACATGTGAGAAGGCACATATAGGACAGAATTTGTTAAACTTGCTATCATTTGTGCCTAAAGGGAGTATGGCTTAAGGGTTGAAATTTAGGATGGGGAGTCAAGAGTAATTCAGCTATTAAATTTGATTTTTGATTTGACTATTGACAAGTAAGTCTTATAACCTTTCAGGGAATAGAGTTGAGTCTTTTAGGTTTATTTTGTATTGAAAGTAAAGAGATAGATGTTTATAAATACTCACAAGCATTCCATGATTTCTACAGCCCCAGCCCATGTGCCTACCCACACCTTAATCTTGATTAGTTTGTCCTATAATTACTTCTTTCTTTTTTGTCTTCACCAGGCTACAAGAGGAGGGGCATTTCTCCCTCACTTTGGGGTCTCATTTCCTGGTTTTTGATAGGATTTCAAATGTGTTTATCAAATGACTAAATCCAACTTCAACCTTACTATGCCTCTTTTTCTGTTTGTGTAAAAAGGTAGTTGTGAACATTGAAAAAATAGCTTAGAGATCAGTACTTTAGCTAGGTGGCGAAAGATGTAATAGCATTCTGTTTTTATTGTAGCTCTATTCTGTGTGTGTGTGTGTGTGTGTGTGTGTATATGTGTGTGTGTGTGTGTAGAGACAGCGTCTCACCATGTTGTCCAAGCTGGTCTGGAACGCCTGGGCTCAGGCCATTCTCCTGCCTCAACCCCACAAAAGTGCTGGTATACAGACGTGAGCCACCACACCTGGCCCTGCAGATCTTTTCTTTAAAAAATAAAATAATTTATGGTAGAAAATGGCAGTTCTTATAGTGATGACTGAACACAAAAGACAATGACTCACAGGAGACCCATAGAGGCAGATGTGGTAGAGTAAAAAACTGTAGCATTCTCTTGCATAATTTTTTGACTGTTCTGTGTTCTTGTCATTTTAGCTGTAAAGTTTGACTGAGAAATGTTGCATCAGCCCTGAACTTTATTGAGAAAATCATATGCTGATGCAAACTTTTTGAACTATTAGTGTCTTATGAGTAAGTCTTTTTTAAAACAGGAACTGTTGGAAATTATTTTGGAAAGTAGTTGTTAAGAGTGGCATGTAGGCTGGGCGCGGTGGCTCAAGCCTGTAATCCCAGCACTTTGGGAGGCCGAGACGGGCAGATCACGAGGTCAGGAGATCGAGACCATCCTGGCTA
>NW_012115821.1:13960699-13961196 GCF_000951035.1 Colobus angolensis palliatus | reverse complement strand
GGCCATGATGCATCATTTTTATGGAGCAAAATGAAGAGCTAGACCAGCCATCTGCTGCAAGGAAATGAAGCTTCTATAAAATCAGAAAGGCTAGTATTTAGGGGGAGGATGCTTTCAGGTTAGGTTTGGAGGAAGGAGGATTTTCCAGACAAAAGGAATTCTGGTGAAAAGCCACACAGGTGAGTTGTGAGAAAATTTGGGAGGACCAAGAGAGGACAACGGAAAGATAAGTTCTTGGCTACATAAAAGGGAAAACTTTAAAGTCAGTAGACTAAAAAAATGCTTACCTAGCTGAAATAGAAACCAGAGGAAACAGACAGTTTTGGAAAGTGCTGTTATCAAATGTGCATATCCGATTTTTGCTGGTAGGTAGGCTATGTGTGATAGCTTTTCATCTCAGTTTTCTCCTTTTTTTGGAGGGCGGGGGATGGAGTCTCACTGTGTCACCAGGCTAGAGTGCAGTGCTGCAATCTCAGCTCACTGCAGCTTCCACCTCC
>NW_012115821.1:13959499-13960084 GCF_000951035.1 Colobus angolensis palliatus | reverse complement strand
TTTCTCTTTTTAAAATATTCTTCTGTGGAATTCATCTGGATCAGGGACTATTTATCTTCCATTTGGACATTTTGTTTTTGAGAAACAGTAATTATAGTGATAGTTAAGGCACAACAGAGAACATTTTTAAAAAATCTGTGGGAAAGGTAATATTACATGTTAAAATCTTTACTGAAAATGGATCTCTCCTTGAACTTTTGATATTTGGAAACTGCATTCCTGCATAGCTTATTTATTCAGCTATACTCATTCAACAAAAATGTATTAAATACCTATGTGCCAGGCACATGCTAGAGATAGAATGGTGAACCAGACAGCTCCTGCGTCCATGGAGCCTTTGTTATGTTGGATTCTGAGGTCTTTTTTTTTTTTCATTGTGAGACAGGGTCTTGCTCTGTCACCCAGGCTAGAGTGCAGGATCACAGCTCACGGCAACCTGAATCTCCTGGCTCAAGCAATCCTCCTGCCTCAGCCTCCTGAGCAGCTGGGACTATAGGCATGCACCACCATACCTGGCTAATTTTTTGATTTGTAGTAGAGATGGGGTTTTGCTGTGTTGTCCAGGTTGGTTTCAAACTCCTGAGT
>NW_012115821.1:13952888-13955679 GCF_000951035.1 Colobus angolensis palliatus | reverse complement strand
TTTGAGATGGAGTCTCGCTCTGTCGCCCCGGCTGGAGTGCAGTGGCACAATCTCGGCTCACTGCAACCTCTGCCTCCCAGGGTCAAGCAATTCTCTGCCTCAGCCTCCTGAGTAGCAGGGATTACAGGCACGTACCACCATGCCTGGCTAATTTTTTTTGTATTTTTAGTAGAGATGGAGTTTCACCATCTTGGCCAGGCTGGTGTTGAACTCCTGACTTCGTGATCCACCCGCCTCGGCCTCCCAAAGTGCTGGGATTACAGGCGTGAGCCACCACGCCCAGCCTTGTTTTTTTTTTTGAGCTGGAGTCTCGCTCCCTGATGGGAGTGCAGTGGCATGATCTTGGCTCACCGCAACCTCTGCCTCCGGGGTTCAAGCAATTCTCCTGCTTCAGCCTCCCTAGTAGATGGGATTACAGGCACCCACCACCACAACTGGCTAATTTTTGTATTTTTAGTAGAGACAGGGTTTCACCATGTTGTCCAGGCTGGTAACTCCTGACCTCAGGTGATCTGTCTGCCTTGGCCTCCCAAAGTGTTGAGATTACAGGCGTGAGCCACTATACTCGGTCATCTTGCAGCACTTACACACATTATAATAAAATATAAGAGCAGTTATTTGCTGGGCATCTATTCTATGTGGTTATGTATTTTTCCCCACTTGTCCTGGAAATCTGAGATGGATGCAGTCTTAAAACCCTGAGTTGAAAGCTTTTAGGTACTGGTAATTAGTTCTTTAGAGATTGTAAGTTTGTCTCTGCCTATCGAAGATGTTGGTTTTGTTGTTGTTGTTGGGGTTTGTGGTCTTTTTGTTTTGAGATGTAGTCTTACTCTGTTGCCCAGGCTGGAGTATAGTAGTGTGATCTTGCCTCACTGCCATCTCCACCTTCCAGGTTCAAGCGATTCTCCTGCCTCAGCCTCCCGAGTAGCTGGGATTACAGGCGACTGCCACCACGCCCGGCTAATTTTTTTTGTATTTCTGGTAGAGACGGGGTTTCACCCTGTTGGCCCGGCTGGTCTTAAACTCCTGACCTCAGGTGATCCACCCACCTCAGCCTCCCAAAGTGCTAGGATTGCAGGCCCAAACCACTGTGCCTGGCCAATTTTTTTTTTTTAAGACAGGGTGTCACTCTGTCAGCTGGGACGGGGGGCAGTATGGAGCAATCGTGGCTCACTGTAGCCTTGACCTCTCCAGCTCAAACAGTCCTTCTGCCTCAGCCTCCTGAGTAGCTGGAACTACAGGCACGTATCACAACACCTGGCTAATTTTTAAATTTTCTGTCGAGACAGGGCCTCCCTATGTTGCCCAGGCTGGTCTCAAACTCTTGGCCTCAAGTGATCCTCCCATTTTGGCCTCCCAAAGTGCTGGGATTACAAGTGTGAGCCTCTGCACCCAGCCTAGATTGTTGATTGAAAGTTTAAGGCCGGGTGTGGTGGCTCATGCCTGTAATTCCAGCACTTTGGAAGGCTGAGGCGGGTGGATCACCTGAGGTCAGGAGTTCAAGACCAGCCTGACCAACATGGAGAAACCCCGTCTCTACTAAAGATACAAAGTTAGCTAGGTGTGGTGGCGCATGCCTGTAATCCCAGCTACTCAGGAGGCTGAGGCAGGAGAATCCTTGAACCTGGGAGGTGGAGGTTGCGGTGAGCCGAGATCCCACCATTGCACTCCAGCCTAGGCAACAAGAGCGAAACTCTGTCTAAAAAAAAAAAAAAAAAAAGAGTTTAAATGGGTTTGTTTGGAGCAAGTAAAATAAACCCCTCTGTTCCTCCTGCAGGGCAAGTAGTGGTTTCTTTTTAGGCTGCTAGAGATTATAGGAAATGAAGCTCTTTTATGTTCCAGCTTTTGGCACCCTGAGAAAGGGGGAGATGGATTCCATTTTAGAAGTCATAAGAGCTTAAGTGTTTGGGATACCAGAGGGGGAGTAAAAGGGTTTTTCCTTTGTTTTTTTCCTTAAACCAGAAGTCATTCTTATCAGTGCCTTCCTTTGCAAGCACCAAGGATGTACAGGGGGAAATTAAAGTTGACTCCTCTTCAGAAGAGATGACAGTGGCCCTTCATTTGTGGTTTGAAACTTTTGACTTAGGAGTATGGAACCAAGTGCTTTATCTTTGGTAAATACTTGGACCTCAGGAGGAGGATAGTTTCTTCAGATTGACCATTTAGTCTCCAGCTCACCTTGCTGACAACCACATTTAGGGTAAGCAACCATTTTTAGCTGAAGTTAAAATATCAAGTGTTTTGAGCCAGGCATGGTGGCTCATGCCTGAAATCCCAGCACTTTGGGAGGCCAAGGCAGGCAGACCACTTGAGGTCAGGAGTTTGAGAACAGCCTGGCCAACATGGTAAAGCCCCGTCTCTACTAAAAGTACAAAAATTAGCTGGGAGTGATAGCACACGCCTGTAATCCCAGCTACTTGGGAGGCTGAGGCAGCAGAATTGCTTGAACCCAGGGGACGGAGGTTGCAGTGAGCCGAGATCGTGCCACTGCACTGCAGCCTGGATGACAGAGTGAGACTCCATCTCAAAAACAAAACAAAACAAAACTTTATATAATTCACATACCATATAAGTCACTCATTTAAAACATACAATTCAATGGCTTTTGGTATATTTATAGAGTTGTGTATTCATCACCACAATCAATCTTAGAACTTTTTTTCTTTTTGTGAGAAGGAGTCTCGCTTTGTTGCCCAGGCTGGAGTGCAGTGGTGTGTGATCTTGGCTCACTGCAACTCCTGGGTTCAAGTGATTCTCCTGCCTCAGTCTCCTGAGTAGCTGGGACTACAGG
>NW_012115821.1:13944397-13952838 GCF_000951035.1 Colobus angolensis palliatus | reverse complement strand
TGGGTTCAAGTGATTCTCCTGCCTCAGTCTCCTGAGTAGCTGGGACTACAGGCATCCGCTACCACGCCTGGCTAATTTTTGTATTTTTAGTAGAGATGGGATTTCACCATGTTGGCCAGGCTGGTCTCAAACTCCTGACCTCAGGTGATCCAGCTGCCTCAGCCTCCCAAAGTGCTAGGATTACAGACATGAGCCACAGCACCCAGCCAGAACATTTTCAGTACCCCAAAAAGAAACCTTAGTCATCACCCTGTTTTATAACTCAGAATGTTATTTTTTTTTTAAACCTACAAGTCTACTAAACTAATTTAATATAAACACCTGTTTACCAAACTCCAAGAAACAACCAAGTTTTATTGTTATCGGAATTGTTTCAGAATATATTCTAAGCACAAGTTCTTTAGCTCTTTGGGCCCAACTCCTTTAAGGATCTCATCAGAGGTACTGCTTCCCTATTCATAAATACCCATAAACATGTCTTTGTGACCTCTCAGAACCTCACTGACCTGAAGCCCTTTCTTAGGCTTTGGGTCTTAGGGTAAGAATCACTGTTGGAAAAACTTTTTTAGGTCAGGCATGGTGGCTCTTGTCTGTAATCCTAGCATTTTGAGAGGCTGAGGTGTGTGGATGGCTTGAGTTCAAGACCAACCTGGGCAACATGGTGAAACCCCGTCTCTACTAAAAATACAAAGATTAGCCAGGTGGATGGTGCATGCCTGTAGTCCCAGGCTATTCGGGAAGCTGAGGCACAAGAATCTCTTGAACCTGGGAGGCAGAGGTTGCAGTGAGCTGAGATCGTGCCAGTGCACTCCAGCCTGGGCGACAGAGTGAGAGTCTGTCTCCAAAAAAAAAAACAAAAAAACAAAAAGGCTGGGCTTGGTGGCTCATTCCTGTAATCCCAGCACTTTGGGAGGCTGAGGCAGGAGAATCGCTTGAACCCGGAAGGCAGAGGTTGCAGCGAGCTAAGATCGCACCATTGCACTCTAGCCTGGGCAACAAGAGCGAAACTCCGTCTCAAAAAAAAAAAAAAAACAAAAAACAGAAAGAAAGAAAAAGGAAAACGTTTTAAAACTGTAAACTTGGAGTATTACTTATTTTAGTTGGTGTTGGTGAAATATGTGCATCTGAAAAAAATGTACTATAATATAATACCAAATGCCAAATGTACTATAATACCAAAATATCCTACTTTAAGAAAATCCTGTATTTAGAACAACAGATGAACTATGTCCTCTTAGTTTGAAAACAAGTTGCTTTGGGTTGCAGCTTGCCTGGTGCGTTTCAGTGTGTGCACAGATGACTTACTAGACAGTGGCCTGAGGAAGGGCAAAGGGCTCTGTGCGGGAGAGCAGAGTTCTGGAGCACTAGCCATGGCTCCACCTGCTGTCACAGCACCTCTTTATAATATTTAAACAAGGCTGCTCACATTTCTTTGATGTGTTCATCAGAAACAGGTCATTTTTCCTCATAATTCAGTTGAGGATTTTTTGCTGGACTGGGGGGAAGTCAGTGGAGTGTTGATACGGGAGAATCCTGGATCTCAAAATGTCTAAGAGCCACCTATAGTGGTGAAAAGGGAAGCAGTGTCGTTCTCGGTCATTCATTGCCTTCCTTTTGAGCCTGCCCTTCCGCCAGGTAACAAGTGATTCCTGGGCAGGGACTCATTGCACTTTAGTCCTGCACGCATTCCTCTTGGCAGAAGTAGAGAGAAATGAAGCCAGAAAGAAATGGGCCTGCTCACACCAGACCTCTAGCATCAGACCAGCACCACAGCACCCTGCTGGTCTGCGAGAGCACAGGGAATGGCTGAGTGTCACGCTGCCATGCTGTAGGCATCTATGCATATGACCATGTAGCCTACCATATTCACTAGAAGCCTGGCACTGGTTTATTCCACATTCCACAGGCACTTCTCAAGCTCCCGCTCTTTGATGAGCATTGTGGTCTCTAGGAGTGCAGTGGTGAGCATTCGCTGCTCTAGGGGCTCTCATGCTGTTGAGGGTGGACAGGAGGGTCTGTGCATAGAGGACGCACCTCTGCTTCTTCCCACTGTAGATGGTAAGGGGTGCAGGCAGCTTGTTCTACCTCTTTGAGGCTTGTTTTGTTTTTTTTTCTCTAAATCCAGACTTTATTGTCTGTGTATTGCTGTGTTGATTCAGTTTCAAACTAGCCCAGTCCCTGCCACATAGATAGTAAGCATGCAGCAAACATTTGCTGAATAAGTGAATTTGAGAATGAATGCCATTATTGGAGGTAAAGCTCTTGTGTACTACTACTGACCATTGTACCTACCAAACGGGTTACGGGGTACTTCTGCTTCTTGTCTGCCAAACTGAATATAATTTTCCTTCCTCTGAAATTCCCATAGAGCATATCTGCCTCAAAGGTACACTCATTTTATACACCTATTATTTCTTACTACCTTGTTTTCTGTTTATAACCCCCCTCCACCAATCCCACCCAGGTAAAACTGTATATAATTGGGAAGAGTAACAATGGCTTAATGACCTTGGACAAATTGCTGCTTGATTTCTCCAGCCTCAGTTTTTTCATCTGTAATGTGAGGATAGAAAGAGTATGTTAGGACTGCTATAAGGATTAACCGAGCTGATCCACATGGAGTATTCAGAACAAAGCCCAGCACATAAGTGTCATTTGTTTTGTTGTTTATTACTGTTGTATTTGCCAGGGCACTCGCTTACTATCTAGTGCTTTTTTGGCATTCAAATATATGTTTTGAATGGGAAAAGGAAAATTATTTATTTAAAAGTTTCTCTCACTGTCAACTGTGATTACTTTGCTAATAAGTGGCAAAAAACATCAGTGACACCTCAAAGAGCAGATTTCCCTGTTTTTTCCTTTTTACCCTGGAGTAACACGTTTTGACAGCCATGCTTGGGAGATGGAGCTCAGGACCTCCTTACCAGGCTGCAGAACTGGCTATTGGTGTTCAATGGTGATGGAATAGGCAAGTGGTCAGCTGAATAGGCGCGGTGGCTTATGCCTGTAATCCCAGCATTTTGGGAGGCCAAGATGGGCAGATCACCTGAGGCCAGGAGTTCAAGACCAGCCTGGCCAACATGGTGAAACCCCATCTCTACTAAAAATCCACAGATAATTAGCCAGGTGTGGTGGCAGGCACCTGTAATCCCAGCTACTCGGGAGGCCGAGGCAGGAGAATTGCTAGAACCTGAGAGGCGGAGGCTGCAGTGAGTTGAGATCGCACCATTGCACCCCAGCCTGGGCAACAAGAGCAAAACTCTGTCTCAAAACAAAACAAAACAAAACAAAGCAAAAAACAAGTGGGCAGGCCACAGTGCTCAGCCATGAGCTCCCCAGACCTGAAGGGAGGCAGCCCCTAGCAAATGCCCATTTCAGCTCTTCCTCTCCCAGCTTTTGTTAATCCCTAAAGGGGTTCCAACATCAGTACACAGACATTTGATCTCAGGAACATTAACAGATACTTACCAAGAGTCTTCTGGGTGCCAGGCACTGTGCTGCCTGTTAAGATAAAAAGATGAATGAAGCAGGGAGCTGACATCCTAGTCAATATAGCAGCCACAAAAGCAAAGATGAAGCAAAGTACTATACTAAAGGGCCCCTCTGCCTGGGAGAGCAGGGCACAGGGGAGAGGCTGGTCAGGTCCTCCCTGGGGCTTAGGGAACTCGGAGTGGTTAACAGAGGAGCCAGCATTTCAGAGAAAACGTTCTAAATCAGTATGCCTCAGCCTTTTCTAACTTGCAAACTCCTTTCATAGTAATAGGGAATGGTACAAACTCTCTCTGGAAGTGATTTTAAATATAAAAAAAATTTTATTTAGATCAGTATATTACTAAAAATTATATCATTTGGGATCTGAACTATATATATTTTTAAATCATGATCAGAGGAATACAACTTAAGGCCCTGAGAGCATCTTCAGACAACTTGTAGAATTACCATTTTTATGATAATTCTCACTTGTATTTCTAACTTCTCACTAACATGTGTTTTGTCATTGGCATTACTTGAGCCTACATTTAGTCAGTGGTTTATTATGGATGTAAATGAAATCATATATGACTAAGAGCAAAGTCAATTAAAATATTGTGTAATGGTAAAAACTGTGATAAACCAACTGAGTTATGAACATACTCATGACTTCCACAACTCATCCCATACTTACTGTGTGTCCGTTTGGAAGCTCCTACTCTATTCTAGGTTAAAGGGAAAAAATACTTATTTATTTATTTATTTTATTTTTTATTTTTTTTGACACGGAGTCTCGCTCTGCCGCCCAGGCTGGAGTGCAGTGGCCGGATCTCAGCTCACTGCAAGCCCCGCCTCCCGGGTTTACACCGTTCTCCTGCCTCAGCCTCGCGAGTAGCTGGGACTACAGGCGCCCGCCACCTCACCCAGCTAGTTTTTTGTATGTTTTAGTAGAGACGGGGTTTCACCGAGTTAGCCAGGATGGTCTCGATCTCCTGACCTCGTGATCTGCCCGTCTCAGCCTCCCAAAGTGCTGGGATTACAGGCTTGAGCCACCACGCCCGGCCGAGGGAAAAAATATTTATGTTATTGTTTTATCGATATTTAAGTTATTATTTTTAAAAAGTAGAAACAAAAGCTTTATAGCCTTTAACACATAAATCCTGAAACACCTTCTGGGGCCCCTCACTGTTCATCCTCTTCCAAACTCCTAGTAACCCACCATAAGGATCTCAGTTTAAAAATCTGAAGAATGATTCTTCTCTAAGGCCAAGGTTGCATTGGTAGACTTCAGGAGTTCATTAGTTCATTCAGCAGATACTGCTGTGAGTATGCCCTGTGTTCCTGGCATGGCCTAGGCACTTGGGGTACAGGTCTAAGCAAGACAGACTTGGTTCCTGCCTTTGTTTGTTCATTCATTCCAACTGGGTTTATTGGGGAAGATTCTGGCGTGGCGTAAAAGACAGAAAAGGAAGATTAGGTCGGGCGCGGTGGCTCAAGCCTGTAATCCCAGCACTTTGGGAGGCCGAGGCGGGCGGATCACGAGGTCAGGAGATCGAGACCATCCTGGCTAACGTGGTGAAACCCCGTCTCTACTAAAAAATACAAAAACTAGCCAGGCGAGGTGGCGGGCGCCTGTAGTCCCAGCTACTCGGGAGGCTGAGGCAGGAGAATGGCGTGAACCCAGGAGGCGGAGCTTGCAGTGAGCTGAGATCCGGCCACTGCACTCCAGCCTGGGCCACAGAGCGAGACTCCGTCTCAAAAAAAAAAAAAAAGGAAGATTAGAGCCAATTGTGGGGCCTCCTAGATGCCAGGCTAAGGAATCTGAACAACATTGAGGGGGTTTGGGTGGATGTGTGGCTCATAAAAGTGGCATTTTAGGAAGCTTAATTTGCTGTGTGCAAGGTGCAGTGGAAAGGGTGAAGGAAGGAGAGAAGAGAGTCAAGGGTGCTAATGGAACAGTGAAGTTAGAGAGGCCACAGCTCAGGTCTGTGGCAGGGAGAGGGGAGGAACACAATAAAGGAAAAGTCTGTCAAGTAGAGGCCACAAGGGAAACAGAGACACCAGGAAATGATTAGAGAAGTAGTACAAGGTAGATGAAGGGTAGCTGGTTTTCCCAGGAAGATGATGAGTCTAAGTTTGGTTTTAGACACCTTGAGTAATACTGAAAGGGGAGTGTTACTTGTCATAATAGATGACATTGTTTAACATTCACTATATGCCAAGCCAAGTGCTTTATAGTAATTCTATAATTATTTTTCTTTTTCCTTTTTCATTTTTTTTTTTTTCTTTCTGAGACAGAGTCTCACTCTGTCACCAGGCTGGAGTGCAGTAGTGTGCTCTTGGCTCATTGTAGCCTCAAACTTCTGGGCTCAAGCGATCCTCCCACTTCAGCCTCCTGAGTAGTTAGGACCACAGCCTTGCACCACCATACCTGGCTAATTGTGTCCTTTTTTTGGGTGGGTGGGGTGGGAGGGCGCAGAGTCTGGCTCTGTCATCCAGGCTGCAGTGCAGTGGCGCGATCTCGGCTCACTGCAACCTCCGCCACGCAGGTTCAAGCCATTCTCCTTCCTCAGCCTCCCAAGTAGCTGGGACTACAGGCGCGTGCCACCATGCCTGGCTAATTTTTTTGTATTTTTAGTAGAGATGGGGTTTCACCACGTTGGCCAAGGTGGTCTCGACTTCCTGACCTCAAGTGATCCACCTGCCTCGGCTTCCCAAAGTGCTGGGATTACAGGTGTGAGCCAGCATGCCCGGCCATGTTCATTTTTTATAAAGACGAGGTCTCACTATGTTACCCAGGCTGATCTCGAACTCCTGGGCTCAAGGGATTAGATAATTCTTTCTCTCTCTGTTTCTCTTTCTGGTCAACTTTGTTGAAGTAAAATTTACATACAATGAAATTCACCAATTTTAAGTAAACAATTTGATAAATCTTGACAAATATATATATGCACACCCACTTCCATCACTCCAGTTGTTTCCCTGGTGCCCCTTTGCAGACCCTGCCCTCCTTCTGGTCCCTGGGAAATACTGATCTGTTTTCTGTTACCATTGTTTCATCCTTTCTATTAATAGAATATTATCTGTAAGTGGAATCTTATACAATATTGTCTTTTTTTTTGGTCTGGTTTCTTTCACTTAACATAAAGCTTTGAAATTCTTCTATGATGTTATGTGTTTCTTTTTATTACTGAGTAGTATTCCATGGTATGGATTTAACATTAATTTGTTTGTTTTTTTTTTTTTTTTGAGACGGAGTCTCGCTCTGTCGCCCAGGCTGGAGTGCAGTGGCCGGATCTCAGCTCACTGCAAGCTCCACCTCCCGGGTTTACGCCATTCTCCTGCCTCAGCCTCCCGAGTAGCTGGGACTACAGGCGCTAGTTTTTCGTATTTTTTAGTAGAGATGGGGTTTCACCGTGTTAGCCAGCATGGTCTCGATCTCCTGACCTCGTGATCCGCCCGTCTCAGCCTCCCAAAGTGCTGGGATTACAGGCTTGAGCCACTGCGCCTGGCAACATTAATTTGTTATCCATTCACCAGTTGGTAGATATTTGGGTTATTTCCAGTTTGGGGCTATTATGAATACAGCTGCCATGAATATTTGGGTCAAGTCTTTGTGTAGATATATATTTTCTTTTTTTCTTTTTTTGCCAAAATCCTAGTTTATTTCAGCATCAGCAGTATCTTAGCCATCAAAAAAATAAACTCTACCAAGGGTGACGGAAGTCTCTACAGCAAGGCTAAGGGCTCGCCAGGCGGCGAACATCAGGGGTGCATGGTGGGCACTGCCCAGGCAATAAGTTAGGAAGCAGCAGGGCTGGTGTTGGGTGTGGGCTGGTCTTCACTTCTGAGCAGGCATGAGGTCGTCGATGGCCTGGCCCTGCTCCAGCCGCTGCTCCATCTCGATGAGCAGCTTCACTCCGTCCACCACCATCTGCACCAGCTCCACTTCGAGAAGCCCAGGCGGTCAGCGTTGGAGACGTCGAAGACCCCGCCCACTGCAGCCGTGTCCACACCGCCTGTGCCTCGCTTCTGAAGTCGTAGCCGCTTAAGCACCTCCGAGAACTTCTCATGCTTGGCCAGGTGGGGCAGCTTGATGTGCACTCCTGCCCGCAGCCCTGTGCCCAGGTTGGATGGGCAGGTGAGGATGTAGCCCAGGTGAGGGTTCCACATGAACTCATAGTTCTTAGACTTGAAGAGAGTTTCAATCTGGGTGAGGCCGGTGCAGAAGCGGGTGAACACCTCCTTCATGTTGCCCCCCTTCTGCATGGAGATGACTCGCAGGTGGTCCTCCTCGTTGACCCATACCAGGAAGGTCTTATTGTCATTGTGCCAGATTCCACGGGCGTTGGGCCAGTCGCGGGCCATGCCCGAGGCCAGCAGCAGAGGTGACACGGGCTTGTCGAAGAGGAAGTGGTCGTCGATGAGCTGCTGCTGCTCCGCCTCCCTCATGCTCTTGAGCTCTTGAGCGCGTAGTACCGGCCCGCCCGGTCGCCGTCCAGGCTGGACAGGGCTTCCACCACGAGCTTCTCGATGGCGCGGCGCTCCCCGCGGCTGCAGTGCGGGGACAGACAGAAGCCGCGGATGCTGCGGCCCGTGCGCACCCGCGAGCTCAGCACGTAGTTGGGGTCCAGGTCGTCGCCGCCCTGCAGGTTGTCGGGGTTGAGGTCGGTCTTGTGCTCATCGCTGGGCTTGTAGCCGCCGTGCCTGTCCTCGATGATGGGGTCGAAGAGATCCTTGAACACTTCGTAGGACTCCTCGTCGCCCGCCACGCAGCCCACGGTCATGATGTACGGGTGGCCCGGGTTGTCCACGCCTGTCTGGATGACGTCGTCCAGTGTGAAGCCGCTCGGCGTGCTCTTGGCGCGCAGCTCCGCGTACAGCTCCGGGGTCAGCACCTTGGCCATGTGGTTGTTGTGGGCGCTCAGGTCGGGGAACTCATCCTCGGCGGGGAAGCGCAGCTTCAGCGC
>NW_012115821.1:13938648-13944228 GCF_000951035.1 Colobus angolensis palliatus | reverse complement strand
CAGATATATATTTTCATTTCTCCTAAGTGAATGCCTAGGAATGAAATTGCTGATTGATAGGCTAAATGTATGTTTTAACTTTATTAGAAATTGCCAAACTTTTCTAGATTTTTGTTTTACCTTCATGATAGTTTGAATTGCATGTGTTATTATCCCAATATTTTAGTTGAAGAAAATGAGGTGCAAAAAGGGCAAGAATGAAGGTTTCTATGAGGCTAGTGAACTTTGTTTTGTTTTGTTTTTTTGAGACTGAGTCTCACTCTGTTGCCCAGGCTGGAGTGCAGTGGTGCCAACTCGGCTCACCGCAACCTTCACCTCCCGGATTCAAGTGATTTTCCTGCCTCCCAAGTAGCTGGGGCTATAGGCGTGTGTGACCACGCCCAGCTAATTTTTGTGTTTTTTCAGTAGAGATGGGATTTTGCTATGGTGGCCAGGCTGGTCTCGAACTCTGACCTCAAGTCATCCACCTACCTCTGCCTTCCAAAGTGCTGGAATTACAGGTGTGAGCCACTGTACCCGGCTGACTAGTAAACTTTGAATGAAAGAGGTAAGAGTTGGCAGCCTTCCCTAAGCTGAACTGTTGTCAGGACCTGCAGAGTGGTGGACCTGACTGATGGCTCCACTATGCATTGGTTGAAAGAGGATGAGCTAGTGGTCCCCTTCTGAACCACAGAACCAGACAATGATTTGTGTGACATCTTCTCAGTTCTTCCATTCTGGCTGCATAGGGATGGAGTTAATTCACTACATACAACAGAGGCCTTAGGGCAGTGCTGTCCAATGGAAATATAATGCTAGCCACATATGTAACTTTATATTTGCTAGTAGCCACATTAAAAAAGTAAAAAGAAACAGGTGAAATTAATTTAATTATATTTAACCCAGTATATCCAAAATATTATAATTTCAACATGCAATCGTTGTAAAAATTACTACTCTGCTACCTGCAGTGACTAATGCCTGTAATCTCAGCACTTTGGCAGGCTGAGGAGGGAGGATCGCTTGAGGTCAGGAGATCAAGACCAGCCTAAACAACATAGCAAGACCTAGTCTCTACAAAACTTAAAAAAAAGAAAAAAGTTAGGTGTGGTGGTGCACACCTGTAGTCTCAGCTACTCAGAAGGCTGAGTAGAAGAATCCCTTGAGCCCAGGCGGTGGAGGCTGCAGTGAGCTATGATTGCACCACTACACTCCAGCCTAGGTAACAGAGTGAGACCCTGTATTTTTTTTTTAATTAATTTATTTTATATTCCTCTTGTCATAAAAGCATTTGAAATCTGGTGTGTATTTTACAATTACAGCATATCTCTATTGGGAGTAGCCACATATCAGGTGCTCAGTAGCCACATATTGCTTATGGCTGCTATACTGAGCAGCACAGACACAGACATTAAAAATAATATCTGCCAGGCATGGTAGCTCATGCCTGTAGCCCCAGTTACTAGGGAGGCTGAGGCGGGAGGATCACTTGAGCCCAGGAGTTCAAGGCTGCAGTGAGCTATGATCGCACCACTGCACTCCAGCCTAGGCAACAGAGCCAGACCCCATCTCCAAAAGAAATTAAAAATAAAATCCCAAATGTATTGTTATGGAAAGAGATCCATCTTATATTAAGTGAGAGAAAAAGCAAGTCATAACACACTATGTTTAGTGTGCCTTCATTTTCTTTCTTTTTTTTTTTTTGAGATAGAGTCTCACTCTGTTGCCCAGGCTGGAGTGCAGTGGCGCGATCTCAGCTCACTGCAACCTCTGCCTCCCAGGTTCACGTGATTCTCCTGCCTCAGCCTCCTGAGTAGCTGGGATTACAGGCACGCGCCACCACGTCCAGCTAATTTTTGTATTTTTTTAGTAGAAATGGAGTTTCACCATATTGGTCAGGCTGGTTGCAAACTCCTGACCTTGTGATTCACCCACCTCAGCCTCCCAAAGTGCTGGGATTACAGGCGTGAGCCACTGTGCCCAGAGTATGCTTTCATTTTCTTAAATATCTTTTTTTTTTTTTTTGAGATGGAGTCTCACTGTTACCCAGGCTGGAGTGCAGTGATGTGATCTCGGCTCACGGCAACCTCTGCCTCCGGGGTTCAAGCAATTCTCCTGCCTCAGCCTCCAGAGTAGCTGGGATTACTGGCGCCTGCACCATGCCCGGCTAATTTTTGTATTTTTAGTAGAGACGGGGTTTTACCATGTTGGCCAGGCTGGTCTCGAACTCCTGACCTCAGATGATCTACCCTCCTCAGCCTCGCAAAGTGCTGGGATTACAGACGTGAGCCACAGCACCTGGCCACATTTTCATAAATATCTGTGTTTGTGCCTGCAAATAAACAGTCTGTAACTGCACACTCTCCAATATTGTAGCCACTAGACTAATAAAATTAAGCTAAAAATTCAGTCCCTTTGTCACCCTATCCACATTCCAAAAGCTCAGTAGTCCCTTGTGCATAGTGGCTACCATATTGGATATCAAACCTTAGGTCACTGCTCTCTTCAAACTGCTGAACTGGTTGAGAAAGACTGAGCTTAATGTATAGAACCTGCTGGCCCTGCAGCCATTGGGGTTTTATAACCATTGAGTCCCAGAGCCTCTGTGGTTTTTAAGAGTAACACACAGGAAGGAAGCTCATTGAGGTGCACCCGTTGTTAGTACCTTTGGGAGTTTAACAGGAGCACAGTGTGAAAGCAAAACAGCTTCGTGGAGGACCCTGTTCCGTTTTTGTACAACTGAAATTAACTGCTATTCAAATTGCTGAGGACCACGTAAACCTGATGTCCACTTTAGGCACATTGTTGTAAAAGTGTTCCTTTCTGCTGCTTCCTAACTGCCTAAGGTACATTATGGGGCTTGCTTAACATTCGGGAGAAAAAATAGTTTCTGATTTGTATGTAACTTCTAGGTGGTGCTCAGATTACACTCAGCTCCAGCAGTTTGTGTCCATGTAGTAGGAGGTAGGCTGCAAAGTGTAGGGGTATTAAAACCAGGTGGTTGTGGTGTTCTGAGAGCTCTGTTGCTATAGTAGCTCATGTTCTCCAGGCCTGGGTTCTTGTCCTTACTCTGCCCTTTACCCTCTCAGCTTCCCCCTGACTTGATAGACTGGTTCTGCCTGCCCAGCTGCACTCTGTTCATCAAAATGAGACCTTGGAGCATGTGAAAGCATTGTGTCCAAGGGCATAGAAGGTAGGAACCGCTGTGCCCCTGGGTCAGACTGACCTGGGGCGGAGTTCTATTCTCATCACTTACTAGTCAAGTGCCCTTGTTTAAGGCATCTACCCTCTCTGAGCCTCAGGGTTCTTGTTGTATAAGAGATGTAGTGATGCCTCACTCCAGACATTGTTGGGAGATGGAGTAAACTGAGGGCTAGAAGGCAGAGAGTAAGTGCCCCATAAGCAGAGCAGTTATACCTCCCGCTCCGAAGATATGTGTCTGCATGGCATGTATACCGTGGTCACTTCCACAGTTGGTTATGAAATTGGAGCTGGTGTCTCAGGATGACACAGCAACATTCTCAGACTAAGTAGGATAGGTTTATGTGTATGTTATCCTTAGTGATGGTGATCACTATTAAAACCAGTAGGGACTTGTAGCTTGACTTCAGCCTATAGTTTCAAGCTTCTCTCCCACTAAATGCTGTAGCAGCCCTGATACAAGTAGAAGAGTTCATTTACTTTACTTTCATCTTCTGTTTTCCCAGTTTCCCTAGCACAGAAAGTACTGATGAGTAGTAAAATGACCAAAAGTTCCCTTGTCAGAGGAAAAAAGGTGCATTTATCATACCAGGCTCTTATCCAAGCTCAGATGATCTCAATCTTTATCACTCAGGATTCCTTATTTAATTTATTTTATTTTTCCAAGAAAGGGTCTCACTCTATTGCCCAGGCTGGAGTGCAGTGGTGTAGTCACGGCTCACTGCAGCCTCCATCTCCCTGGGCTTAAATGATCCTTCTTGGGCTTAAGCGATCCACCCGACTCAGCCCCTCAAATAGCTGGGACTACAGGCGCGCACCACCACAGCCGGCTTTGTGTGTGTGTGTATGTGTGTGTGTGTGTGTCTGTGTGTGTGTGTGTGTTGTAGAGACAGGGTTTCACCATGTTGCCCAGGCTGGTCTTGAACTCCTGGGCTCCTGCAGTCCACCTGCCTCGGCCTCCCAAAGTGCTGGGATTAAAGGTATGAACCACTGTGCCTGGCCAGGATTTCTTATTTTAAATTACATGTGTAGCAAACTGAGAAACTTTTCCAAAAATTGTTTTCCCTGATTATAAAAATAATTTATGCTCATGGAGGATAACCTGAAAAACACAGGGAAAAAAATTAGCCAAAAGTGGGCATAGAATCTAGGACAACAGAGGCTGGAGTCGTGGTACTCCTTCTTAGAAATCAGAGACTGATAAAATTGTTTCTCATATTCAAAGAGAATGGCTGCTTTTTGTTTTTTCTGCGCGTTCTTCACAGTGCTGCCACAGTCTCCTGTGCTTGCTGATTTGAACCCTGATATATTCACCTGCAGAAACTTTGTGTTTGCTATTTTCTTAGCAGGGAAGAAAACGAACAGTTACAAAGCTGGCCGTTGTGCTGGCTGCTCTAAATATGCTGTCTTGTTTCATATTCACCACGACCCTGAAGGCATGATTTTGTAAATGAGGAAACTGAAGCACAGAGAATTTAGGCCGCAATGCTAGTAAGTGGTCTTTGTTCCAGAACTCTGTGACTGGAAAGCATGTGTCCTCCCCCACTGGGGACTTGTGACTGTGCTATGGAGGAGGGATGGCACATTGTGGCTGATCATGACACAGTGACCAGCTCCTCTTTCAGTCTCCAGAAGGGCTCCCAGGTGGCCTGTCTTTGAGATAATGGAAAAGGGGGAAGGTAGAGGAGACATGTTCCAGGAGGGAGCACTTCAGTCTCCAGCAGGTACTCAGGTCACTGCTGGCAAAGGGCGTGAAGGATGAGGAGCTGGCCACCTCAGATACCAGAGCTCAAAGAAAAAGCATAATTTCCAGCAGATCAGAGTTTCTATGTTGTTGTCTCTTCCGGCCTGCTAAACATATAGTGGGTAGTTCCCTGAAATTATGTTCACTTCATCCATTTGTACAGATTTAGGGCATTGTGAGGATTATTGAATAAGTGAAGGTTTTATTTCGCTTAAAATTACTATTTAATTGAACTTCAGATTTAAAAATTTTTTTTTCTTTACTTTGATGTAAGATGGAATTACTATGTTTCCATTTTAGCAAATTATGTAATTTGCATGGGTGTCATTTAAGGGTCATTGTACTATAGAATGCTGCAGGAAGTGGCTATTTAAAAAGCCATATCCATTCTGTAGTCATGTTTGAGGTCAAAAGGATTTTGGAGTGCTTCTTTGCAGTGTTTTTCGTCTCTGGAACATCAGCTGTCTTTGAAGTCAGTGTGGAGACCAGCTCTCCTGGTAGGGCAGGAGACCATCCCACAGCTGAGAGTGTAGACTTCAAAAGGCCCGGAGAAGGGAGAAGAGAAGCATGCATGATCATGACGCTCATCTCACTGCAGGGATCAAAGCGTGTTTGCAATGTGTGCTTCATCTCTTCTTTTTTTTTTTTTTTTTTTT
>NW_012115821.1:13934514-13938250 GCF_000951035.1 Colobus angolensis palliatus | reverse complement strand
TCACTGCAAGCTCCGCCTCCCAGGTTCATGCCATTCTCCTGCCTCAGCCTCCCCAGCAACTGGGACTACAGGCGCATGCCACCATGCCCGGCTAATTTTTTTGTATTTTTAGTAGAGATGGGGTTTCACTGTGTTATCCAGGATGGTCTTGATCTCCTGACCTCATGATCTGCCCGCCTTGGCCTCCCAAAGTGCTGGGATTACAGATGTTAGCCACCGTGCCTGTCCTCTATGAATTAGATTTTTAAATAAAATTTATTTCATGTGGCTGAAAAGAAGATGCATTTGGCTTTATTCACCTGCCAAAATTTAGGTTAATATAGTGATGATTCTTCAGATGCCTTTAAAAACCCTTAATGTTTTCATTTGTTTTGGGGCAGTTTTTGCATATTATTAGGTTACACAAAAATTGAAACAAAACAAAGGTAAGTTATAGCACCAAAAATCTGCAGATGAAGCAACAATAAATAATGACTACTTAGCAGAGCAGGGAGTAATCACTAATTCCAAGTGAAATATTAAGGACTGTAAGTGGCCAGACAGGTGGCCAGTGAGCTAAGCAGAAGTCCTGCAAGCTGAATTCTATGAGAATTTCCTCAGAAATCTTGCTGTCCTCTAGGATGATGTGGACTGCTGCCTGTGGCTGCAGCTGTTGTGCTGTGTGATTTTGAATAGGTAGAACAGCAAAAAGAGGAGCGTAAGTAAGGGATATTTAGGATGTAAACAGTCTGACTAGGTATAGGAGGGTTTGCATGGGAAGAAAGGGTTAGGACAGTTTGGTCAGGTGGTAGAAGAATATGGAAGCTAGGCTGAGGAATTTGGATTTATCCTGTGGGCCAGTGGGAGCCACGGAAGGTCCTGGAGCAGAGAAGTAGCATGGTGGTAGATTCCAGCCAGGTCATTTGTTTTCAGCATTCTTTTCAGGCCTTCCCGTGAAGAGAAAGTGCCAGGGGAGAAGTGAGTTTGGGAGTGAACCTAGAAGGGTGGTGTGGCTGGTGGGCGCTGGAGACAAACAGGCCTGCCTCCTCTCCCAGATCCACCACTTTCTAGTCAAGGCATCCATCCTTCAGAGACTCATTTCCTCCAGCCGAGGGAAATGGTTCTTTCTTGCTCCCTTTAAACAGCATTGGCAGATAGTGTGAGTGGTGCCTACGGGAGCCACCACTACAGAGCCCAGTGTGAGTGATTTCTAGAGGCTCAGGTTAGATACCAACGATACCCCAAAAAGACAGACGAGCTGAGCCCTTAAGAGGAGGTGGGGAGATATGGGTGAGGGTAGAGGAGATTATGTGTGAGGTTTGGTTGGTGGTTGCGTCATCTGTATCCTTCGACTCATTCATGGTTTTTTATTTTTGTGGTGTGGAGCTGCTTCTGATTTTTTTTTTTTTTTGAGACTGAGTCTCTCACTCTATCGCAGGCTAGAGTGCAGTGGCATGATCTCGGCTCACTGCAACCTCTACCTCCCGGGTTCAAGCGATTCTCCTGCCCCAGCCTCCCGAGTAGCTGGGATTACAGGCGCCCACCACTACACCCAGCTAATTTTTTGTATTTTTAGTAGAGATGGGGTTTCACCATCTTGACCAGGCTGTTCTTGAACTCCTGACCTTGCGATTCGCCCGCCTCAGCCTCCCAAAGTGCTGGGATTATAAGCATGAGCCACCGCACCCAGCCCAATTTCTTTAAGAGGTTTTAGAACAATGGTTCTCACCCCTGGCTGCACATTAATACCAACTGAGGAACATTTAAGACCTGCTGGCCAGGTGTGGTGGCGGTGGCTCACGCTTGTAATCCCAACACTTTGGGAGACTGAGGCAGGTGGGATCACCTGAGGTCAGGAGTTCGAGACCATCCTGGCCAAGATGGTAAAACCCCGTCTCTACTAAAATTACAAAAATTAGCCGAGTATGGTGGTGTGCGCTTGTAATCTCAGCTACTCGGGAGGCTGAGGTACGAGAATCGCTTGAACCTGGGAGAGGCAGAGGTTACGGTGAGCCAAGATTGTGAACTTTACTCCAGCCTGGGCAACAAAGTGAGACTCTGTCTCAAAGAAAAGGAAAAAAAAAGAGAAAAAACAAAAGACCTGCTAATGCGTGTGCCCAGACCAGACAAATTAAATCAGAATCTGTGAGGGCACAAGTGTAGGTATCTTTTCAAGTTCTCTAGAAGATTCTAGAATGCGACAGGGTCGAGACCCTCTGCCTTAGGGGTAGAGAGATGGGAACACTGACAGGTATCTGCAAAACATCTCTGAACAGCTGCTGGTGTCTTTTTCTGTACTTTAAGTTTCACGGCATGTCTGAAAGCTGTGCCAAAAGGGAAGAGAGAATTACGTGGGCTAGGCTGGTTTGAAGGTTTGCGTAAGTTTTGGCTTGAGCTACTTAACACGTTTATTTCAAAGTAATTTGTGTTTGTAGCCTCACTAAAGTAATTTGGGGCTAGACAGGTTCAAAATAAATTTTCCTACTTAGTTTTCCTAAAATTTCACCAAACCAAGGTACCTTTGAGTACCTGCTACTGTGTAGTGAAATCCCACATACCCTTTCAGAAACTCAGGAAAACAAATTGCCAGTGGGGATGCTTACTTGGAAAATGGCACGGCCAGTGTTGGGAGCATTAATCAATTCCGAAGTTGTGGGAATGACAGTCCCCACCTCTGCACCCTCAGGTAAGAGTCAGTGGGTCTACATCATTGGGGTGAACCAGCTCAATCCATGGACTAGTGAGGACTCCCACCTTTCCAAGTTGCAGAAAGAGCCTGGCCTTAGGACTTCCCTGGGTCGCCAGCTGTGTATGGTAGGTTGGAGGGTCTTGGGAGTCAGCAGGACTTGGGTTCCAGTTCCTAGCCAGCTGCATCCTACCTATGCCACCTTGGGTAGCTCATTCGATCTTGCTGAGCTGAGATCTACCACCGAGGGTGGCTGTGAGGATTAATGAGAAGTATTGGGTTAGGGGCTTAGCAAAATTCCCAGCACATGATCAGTCCTCGTTTTAAGTTAATTCTTTCTTTTCCTCCCTCACTTAAGTCAGAAATCACGTGGTCCTAGTGCAAGTGCATTTCCAGTTTGAAAAACTTCAGCACTAGACCTCAGTGATTTGCCAGAATGCCCACATGCTGGGGCTTGACACAGCAGCCTCCCTGGCATGCCAAGATAGGGGGTGTTGTGTCAAGAGGAGGGGCAGAAAGGAGCGGGCCCTTTGGGGAAGTGGCAGCAGATGGCAGGGTTTGGTGGAAGGCTGAAATCCATCTGACTCAGGTCTGCCCTGCAGGGCTGTTAGCTCTCCTTTCCATGCCTGATGGGCCTTGGTGCTTTATCTTCTCTTTTATGCACTCTGTCGATCCTGTTCCACATCAGAGAGGGCAGTAAAGATGGGAATAATTCACTGGAGGATCCCAGGCTGCTGACTCCAGCTTGGGAGGTGGAGGCCTGACTTCAAATGTCAAGTTTCTACTGGTCTGCAGGGCTTTCTTCTATTTGCTTTAATAAGAGCTACAGCCTGGTTGCAAGCAGTAGGCAGCTGTAGTTTTTTTTCTTTTTCTGGGATGGAGTCTCACTCTGTTGCCAAGGCTGGGGTACAGTGGTGCGATCTCGGCTCATCACAACCTCCGCCTCCTGGGTTCAAGTGATCCTCCTGCCTAAGCCTCCCATGTAGCTGGGACTACAGGTATGTGCCTCCATGCCTGGCTAATTTTTGTATTTTTAGTAGAGACGGGGTTTCACTATGTTGGCCAGGCTGG
>NW_012115821.1:13915542-13933579 GCF_000951035.1 Colobus angolensis palliatus | reverse complement strand
ATCCTAGCACTTCGGGAGGTTGAGATGGGTGGATCACTTTGAGGTAAGGAGTTCCAGACCAGCCTAGCAAACATGGTGAAACCCCATCTCTACTAAAAATACAAAAATTAGCCAGGCTTGGTGGTGGGCACCTCTAATCCCAGCTACTTGGGAAGCTGAGGCAGGAGAGTTGTATGAACCCGAGAAGCAGAGGTTGCAGTGAAGTGAGATCATGCCACTGCACTCCAGCCTGGGTGACAAAGTGAGACTCTGTCTCAAAAAAAAAAAAAAACCTAATCTTATTGGACCATCATCATATTTGTGGTCTGTTGTGACTGAAATGTCATTATGCAGTACATGACTATATATACTTTGTGGAATAATCGAATCAAGCCAATGAACATATTATCACCTCGTGTAGTAATCATTTCTTTGTGGTGAGAACATTTAAGATCTACTGTTTTAGCCATTTTGAAATACGCATTATTATTGACTACAATCACCATGGTGTGCTGTAGATCACCACAACATATTCTTCGTGTCTTATTAGAAACCTGCTTCGACCAACATCATCTCTTTCTTGGTCCACTCCCACTCCCATCCTGTGGTAACCACCATCCTACTCTACTTCTGGAGGCTCATTCTTAATGTTCCTTTACAGGGGAAACACAATGTTTGGTGCCTTGGGGCTACCAGTAACTAAGCCCACCCTGTAGGTAGACATGCACATGTTACAAATGGTATTGCATGTGGGATAGCAGTGGGCCATGGTCCAGGGCAGATGACAGCAGAAGTAACTCCCACTCCATCCTGTATCCCAAGCCTCCATGGGCTGATGTGACCTGTTCTACTCACCTGATCCCCAGTTTCTCAACCTCGGTACTTTGACATTTGGGGTCAGATAGTTCTTTGTTGTGGGGGTCTCCTGTGCCTTACAGGACATTTAGCAGCATTCCTGGCCGCTATACCTATTAGGTAGCACTCCTGTCCCCTGTGACAACTAAAATGTTTCCAGACATTGCCAGATGTCTGCTGAGCAGAATCACCCCCCTTTTTAAGAACACTGACCTAAACATGGAGTGTCTTGGCAGAAACATTAACTAGGATATCATTTTGGGATGTCACAGCCTGACATCAGGACACAGGCATTGTCTTTTTGCTACTGCTTCTCATATGCCAAGTGCTTACCCCAAACATTATTGTGTGTTTTATAGCCAAGTTTATTTTTTTAATCTAAATTATATCTATACACAGGAAAGGAATGGAACGCAGGACCTTTTTTGTCAGAATGCATTTTTCTGTTGAGAATCATTTCCCCAGCACGAACAAAGCACGGGTTTGGAACATGATAGGTGCTTAATCCATGCCCACAATTGGCAGTAACATCTTCATGAAAACACATGTCCAAACTTTAAACTCAAAGCTATGTAGTTTATGTGTGTTTATATAAAGGAGAGCAGCAAATGCTTACTTAGTAACTTCTAAGTGCCCAACATTGAGCTGGAATTTTAAACATTAAAATTATTCCTCTGATACATGAAGCAATGGATGCGCAAAGCGATTTTTGTGATTTAACATTTTTTCCCTCTAAACATAAAAAAAAAACTTGTTTATGTGTACTTGTTTGGAGTTACCCAATTATACATGCTAATTTACATTTCTATAAGAATGTAGAAGCCGAGAAAATGTGTCAGTAAAACAAACCTAAGACAACAAGAACATTTAAACGCTAAAGGACTGATCTCCAAATGTAAGACTGTCAGTTGTTTTTAGCATTTTATCTTTATGTACTCAGAAATAATTGCATTAGCATATTGCTTAAGAGATTTGCCTGAGGCTGGGCATGGTAGCTCATGCCTGTAATCCCAGCACTTTGGGAGGCCGAGACAGAAGAATTGCTGGAGGCCAGGAGTTCGAGACCAGCCTGAGCAACATACTGAGACCTCGTTTCTACAAAAAACTTAAAAATTAGCTGGAGATGGTGGAGCGCACCTGTAGTCCCAACCACTCAAAAGGCTGAGGTGTGAGGACTGCTTGAGCCTAGGAGGTTGAAGCTGCGTGCCATTGTACTCTAGCCTGGGTGACAGAGCAACACCTTGTCTCTGAAAAAAAAAAAAGAGAGAGAGATTCGTCACACTACACGAGTCAGTTTTGAAATGTTTTATAACCCCATATAAAACCATGCCAGGTACATAATACTTGAGCGGACATTGTTGAACGTTGAATGTACTATCCTTAACATAATCCAGAAGAGGCAGAAGTTTCTGCTTATTTGGAATTTATCAGCCTTTGCCAAATAAACAGCATATAAATTAATGATAGTGTAATACAATCAATTTTAAAATGTAGTTACCAGGTTAACATCTCATTTGGCTTTATTTTCTAAATAACCTATTTAAATAAGTGGAATTAATTCAGTAGAAAGAATTGGTTGAGTAGTGACTGTGAGTAATGCCTACATGATACCACCCAAAGTTAGTAAAACAGGCTGGGCACAGTGGCTCATACCTGTAATCCCAGCCCCAGGCCGGGCACAGTGGCTCATACCTATAACCCCACCTGTAATCCCAGGGTGGGCAGATCACTTGAGTCCAGAAATTCGAGACCAGCCTGGGCAACATGGTGAAATGCTGTCTCTACAAAAAATACAAAAATTAGCCGAGGTTGGTGGTGCATGCTTGTGGTCCCAGCTACTTGGGAGGCTGAGGCAGGAGGATTGCTAGAACCCAGCAGGTGGAGGTTACAGTGAGCTGAGATTGCACCATTGTACTCCAACCTAGGCAACAAAATGAGACTTCGACTGAAAAAAAAAAAAAAAAAGTTAATAAAATAGTTCTGAACATTTGAGGAAAACAGTAACATTCTTTATGATTTAATTTATACTTTCATCATAATGTCCAGTGTGTATAAACTGGAGGCTGCTCTAGGTCTGTGTTTCATGCTTACTTAGTAATAATTACCTGGGGAAGCTATTAAAACTTCTCATTTTGGCCGGGCGCGGTGGCTCATGCCTGTAATTCTAACACTTTGGTAGGCCGAGGTGGGCGGATCACCTGAGGTCAGGAGTTCAAGACCAGCCTGGCCAAGGTGGCGAAACCCCGTCTCTACTAAAAATACAAAAATTAGCCAGGCGTGTTGGCACACACCTGTGATCCCAGCTACTCGAGAGGCTGAGGCAGGAGAATCACTTGAACCCGGCAGGCAGAGGTTGCAGTGAGCTGAGATTGTACCACTGCACTCCAGCCTGGGCAATAGAGCAAGACTCTGTCTCAAAAAAAAAAAAAAAAAAAAAGCAGAGAGATCCCATGTACCGTTTACTCAATTTTCTCCAATGGTAACATCTTGCAAACCTATAGTACAATATTATAACCAGGATATTGACGGTGATGCAGTCACAATAGAGAACACTGTCATTATTACAAGCATTCCTCACTTTGCCCTTCTGTAGCCACACCGCTTCCCTCTCACACCCATCTCACTACCCCAGCCTTAACTCCAGGTAACCATTAATCTATTCTCCATCTCTATAATTTTGTCACTTCAAGGATGTTATACAAATAGAATTGTACAAGATTTTTTTTTCCACTCAGTATGATTCTCTGGAAATCCATCCAAGTTATTGTGTGTGTTAATAGTTCATTTCTTTTTTTGGTTGAGTAGTATTCCATGGTATGGATATAGCAGAATTTAACCACCTATTGAAGGACATCTGTCTTGTTTCCACTTTGAGGCTTTTACTAATAAAGCTGCTATGAACATTTGTATATAAATTCTTATGAGAATGTAAGTTTTCATTTCTTTGGAATAAATGTCTAGGAATACAGTTGCTGGGTTGTGTGGTAGTTGCATATATAGTGTTTTTTTTGTTTTTTTTTTTTTGAGACGGAGTCTCGCTGTTACCCAGGCTGGAGTGCAGTGGCTGGATCTTAGCTCACTGCAAGCTCTGCCTCCCGGGTTCACGCCATTCTCCTGTCTCAGCCTCCCGAGTAGCTGGGACTACAGGCACCCGCCACGTCACCCGGCTAGTTTTTTGTATTTTTTAATAGAGACGGAGTTTCACTGTGTTAGCCAGGATGGTCTCGATCTCCTGACCTCATGATCCGCCCGTCTCGGCCTCCCAAAGTGCTGGGATTACAGACTTGAGTCACCGCGCCCGGCCATATATAGTTTTTAAAGAAACTTCCAAACGGTTCTGGAGTAGCTGTATCATTTTATAGTCCCATCTGCAATGTATGAGTGATCTAGTTTTTCTGTATCCTAGCCAGGATTTGGTGTTCTTACTGTTTTTTATTTAAGCCATTCTGATAGGTGTATAATGGCCTTAATTTGCATTTCCCTGAGGGCTAATAATGTTGAATATATTTTCATGTATGCCATCTGTATATCCTCTTCAGTGAAATGTATTCTTAACATTTGCCCATTTTCTAATTGGATTTGTAAAAAATGTTTGTTCTTTCATAGAAAAATGTTTTTAATTTTGATGAAGTCCAATTTTTCCCTTGCATAGATCATGTTTTTGCTGTCAAGAACTCGTTGCCTAAACCTGCATCCCAGATTTTTCTCTTATTTTTTTTTCTGAAAGTCTTACAGTTTTACATTTTACATTTAAGTACATAATTCATTTTGTTAGAACAGTGTGTGAATACAACGCATGAATCTTAGGTTGAGGTTCATTTCATTGCTGAGTGTCCAATTGCTCTGACATGTGAAAGTAATATAACACATCAATCTTAGGTTGAGGTTCATTTCATTGCTGAGTGTCCAATTGCTCTGGCACCATTTGTTGAAAAGGCTATCATTCCTCTATTGAATTGCCTTTGCACTTTCATCAAAAATGTAATTAGGCATACTTATATGGAATTGTTTCTGGGTTCTCTGTTCTCTTCCAGTGACATATATGTTTATGCCTCCACTAACACTACACGGTCTTGATTACTATTATTATTAATTTAATTATTATTGATTACTGTATTGATATAATAGTCTTGACATCAGGTAGACTGATTCCTCATACTTTATTTATTTATTTATTTAGAGACAAGGTCTTGCTCTCTTGCCCAGGCAAGTGCAGTGGCATGATCCTGGCTCACTGCAGCTTAAGCCTCCCAGGCTGAAGCAATTCTCCTTCCTCAGCTTCCTGAGTAGCTGGGACTACAAGTGCATACCACCATGCCTGGCTAATTAATTTTTAAATTTTTTGTAGAGATGGAGTTTCACCATGTTGCACAGGTTGGTTGAACTCCTGAGCTCAAGCGATCCTTCCGCCTTGGCCTCCCAAAATGCTGGGATTATAGTCATGAGCTGCTGACTTGGCCCCATCTACATTTTAGAACAATTTTGCGTGTATTTGGAAAAAAAAATCTTTTAATAGGATTTGTTTTAAACATGTATATTAATTTAGGGATAACTCAAATCTTTATTTCTATTAGTTTATTCAGAGCTTTGATTTCCGTTATCAGTGGTTTGTAGTTTTCGACATACAAGTACTATGCATGTTTTAGATTTCCCCCCAAGTATTTTTTTTTGAGTAATTGGAAATGGTATTATATTTCTAATTTATACCTGTATATTTTCATTTCTAGTACATAGTTACATTGATATTTGTATACTTGTATTCTGTAGCCTTGTTGAACTCAATTGATTAATTAATTAATGACAGGGTCTCTCTTTTGCCAAGGCTGGAGTGCGGGTGTCAACATGGCTCACTGCAACCATGACCTTCCGGCTCAAGCATTCCCTCTGCCTCCTGAGTAGCTGGGACTACAGGCATGTGCCACCATGCCTAGCTAATTTTTTTATTTTTGTAGAGATGAGGTCTTGCTGTTTTGCCTGGGCTAGTCTTAAACTCCTGGACTCAAGCAGTACCCCCGCCTCCGCCTGCTAAAGTGCTGGGATTACAGACATGAGCCACTGAGTCTGGCCTATGAATTTATTAGTTCCAATTTTTTTGTAGATCCCTTGGGATTTTCTACATAGACTATCATGTTGTCTAAAAATAGGAACAGTTTTATTTCTTCCTTTTGATCTATATGCCTTTTATTTATTTTCCTATTTTTATTACACTGGCTAGATCTTCCAGTAATTTGTTGAGTAGGAGAACACACTGCCTTGCCTTGTTCCTGATCTTAGGGGAAAATATTGAGTCTTCCACCATTAAGTATGTCAGCTGTAGGTTTTTTGTAGAACCTTTTCATCAACTTAAGAAAGTGTCCTCTATTCCTATTTTTCTAAAAGTTTTTATCATGAAAGGATGTTGAGTTTTGTCAGATGCTTTTTCTGCATCGTTTGATATGATCATGTGATTTTTCTTGATTAGCCTGTTAATATGGTGGATTACATCGATCAGTTTCCAAATAGTGAACCAGCCTTGAGTCCCTAGAATAAGCCCCACTTGGTCATAGTATCTAATTCGTTTTATAAATTGCTGAATTCAATTTGCTAATATTTTGGTAAGGATTTTTGAGCCTATGTTTGTGAATGGTATTGATCTGTAGTTCTCTTTTTTTTCTCCGTCTTTGGTTTTGGGATCTGGGTAATACTAGCTTCATCAAGTGAATTGGGAAGTGTTCCTTCCTCTTCTGTGTTTTAGAAGAGTTTGTAAAGAATTGGTGTTGATTCTTCTTAAGACACTGAGTAGAATTCTCCAGTGAAACCATTGGGCCTTGATACATATTTGGGGGGAGTTTTTTAGTTATGAATTTAATTATAAATCGTTATAAAGATCAAATTATGTATTTCATATTGGGTGAGTTGTGGTATTTAGTGTTCCTGAGGAAGTGGTCCATTTCATCTAAGTTGTCAAATTTATATATGTAGAATCGTTCATAGCACTCCCATATCCATTTGGTATCTGCACAGTCTGTAGTGGTATCCTAATTGATTCTTGATATTAATGATACGTATCTTATCTTTTTTTGTCCATTTTGTCCATTTTTGTCCATTTTATTGGTCTTTTCAAATAATCAGCTTTTTATTTCTTGATTTTTCTCTATTTGTTTTCAATTTTATTGATTTCTGCTCTTTATTTTTTTTCTTCTGCTTGCTTTGAGTTTATTATGCTTTTCTTTTTCTAGGTTCTTGAGGTGGAGTTTAGGTTTTGATAGTTTTTCTCTTTCCTAATATAAGCATTTAGTGCTTAAATTTCCCTCTCAGTGCTACGTTAGCTGACATGTCCCACAAATTTTGATATGCTATATTTTCTTTCAGTTCAATGTATATATTTTTTAATTTCCCTTGAGATTTTGTCTTTAAAACATGGATTATTTAGAAGTGTGTTGTTGAGTTCCCAACTATTGTGGAGATTTTCCTGTTACCGATCTTACTGATTGCTAGTTTGCATGATTTTGCTTCTTTTAAATTTTTTGAGATTTATGGCTCAGGATATGATCTGTATTGGTCTATGATATGCATAATGACTTGGAAAGAATGTGTATTCTGCTATTATTGGATGGAGTGTTCTATAAATGCTTATTAAATCCTGTTGGGTGATGGTATTGTTAAGTTCTTCTATATCCTAGTTGGTGTTCTGTTTAGTTGTTCTATCAATTCCTGACAGAGGAGTATTGAAGTCTTCAACTATAATTTTGGATTTGTCTGTCACTTCTTTCAGTTTTATCAGTTTTTTGCCTCACATATTTTATAGCTCTGTTGTTTGATGCATATACGTTTAGGATTGCTATGTCTTCCTGGTAGGTTACCCTTTTATTTTTATGTAATGTCCATTTCTGTCTCTCTCTGGTAATTTTCCTTGCTCTGAAGTCTACTTTATCTGATTTTTTAAAACTTATTTTTGATTCCCTGATTTGGGGATTTTATAACTGACGCTATTTTTCCCTTCTTTTTTTAAGGAATATATTATTCGAGTGCAAAGAGGAATTTCTGTGGAAAACAGCTGGCAGGTAAGCATTTTTTTTTTTTTTTTTTGTCAATTAGGAAAATATCTAAATGTGTGATTAAAAGCCTGACTTGGGGCATCTACAAATCTGGAAAAATCAGAACATGCATAAATATAAATCATGTTTCTTTTAGCTATAAACCTTTAGCTTTAAGAGAAGTATGATAAGAGTCTTTCCTGTCCCCAGTTGTTTGGTTAAATTGTGTATGATTGATATTAGTATGGAGGGTATCTAGGAATTTGTTCCCCAGCTCAACCCAGAGCAAATAGTATATGTAAATTACTTGTTTTGTTTCTACAAATTCACACCTTCTCCCCTGTAGCTATGGTTTGAGTTCAATCTACCAGGTAGAAAGTTGAGATTGAGTCCTGGCTATTGTACAGTTTTGGCCACTACATTTTATGGATCTCAGGTCCACTCATGGGCAGCTTCTTGGGGCCCCAGGCTCTGCTTTCTTCAGTGGTGGCCTCAGAGAGAAAAGAATTCCTGGACAGATCGAGAAGTCCTTCCCATACGAGTTGACTTGCAGAGGGTGGCTGAATTCTGCATAGGGGCCCTTTCTTTCCTGTTTTAGTAATTAGGATTACCACCTCCACCTCCCTGCAACCCTTCTTCTCTCCCAAAAATCTTACCTTCTCCTTCACAGCCCAGCTCAAACCTTAACCTTCTACCTTAAGTAGCCTCTTACACACAGTTGTCCACACTGGTCTTTTCTTTGCCTGAAATTTCAAACTACTGTTTGTTTGAATAATTATTATATTTAACATCTATCGAGCCTGTATTAAGTGTGCAGCACTGGTTTAAGCACATTCATTCACTTAACCTTTTAAAAATGTGCTATGTGGTAGTATTGTCCTCATTTTACATTTGTCTGAGGTCACAGTTAGATCATTGGCAGAATAGAGTTGGAATTTGCTCATTCTCTGTGGTTAACCACTCTATGATCATTTGCTTCTTGGCTTTTATCAGGGATGACCTTATATTTAACTTTTTGATGTATATTTGGCAAACAGGGCCAACAATAGTGTCCTACCAGAAAGATCAACCCTTGGTGCAGTTTTCTAGATCCATTGCATTAGAAACCCAGGGGTACTCAACAAAAATGTAGACTCTTGGGCCCCATCCTAGACCTACTGATCAAATTTTCAGTGGGTGGGGTTGTAAGGGCGGAGAGGTGTGATACCTTTCTTCACCCATGGTAAAGGTTGTGGCCAACACTTCTGTAACAAAAGACAGATTAACAAGGGGGAAAACATAACAAATTTATTTAATAAAAGCTTTCTGTTTTTGCAAGCTCCACCTCCTTGGTTCATGCCATTCTCCTGCCTCAGCCTCCCGAGTAGCTGGTCTACAGGTGCCCACCACCACGCCCAGCTAATTTTTTTGTATTTTTAGTAGAGACGGGGTTTCACCGTGTTAGCCAGGATGGTCTCAATCTCCTGACCTCGTGATCTGCCTGCCTCGGCCTCCCAAAGTGTGGGGATTACAGGTGTGAGCCACCACCGCTGGCCAATCAAAGTTTTATGTGACACAGGAACTTCCAGAAATGAAGACCCAAAGACCCAGGGAAAACTGTCCATTTTTATGCTTGATTTGATGAAGACTGGATAGCCATGTAGAATATGATTGAACAAACAATTTCTTTATGTTTTTATTTTTATTTTTATTTTTTTGAGATAGGGTTTTGTTCTCTTGCCCAGACTGGAGTGCAGTGGCGTGATCACAGCTCACTGCAGCCTAGATCTCCTGGGCTCAAGCAATCCTCCCACTTCAGCCTGCTGAGTAACTGGAACTACAGGCAGGTGCCACTACGCCCAACTAATGTTTTTTATTTTTTTATAGAGACGGGGTTTGGCCATGTTGCCCAGGCTGGTCTTGAATTCCTGAGCTCAATCAATGCTCCCGCCTTAGCCTCCCAAAGTGCTGGGATTGTAGGCATGAGCCACCATGCCTGGACTTGTCTGTTCTTCTTTTTTTTATTTTTATTTTTATTTTTATGGAAACGGGATCTTGCTATGTTGTCCAGACTGGTCTTTAACTCCTAGGCTCAAGGGATCCTCCTGCCTTGGCCTCCCAAAGTGCTGGGATTGTAGGCATGAGCCACCATGCCTGGACTTGTCTGTTCTTCTTTTTTTTATTTTTATTTTTATTTTTATGGAAACGGGATCTTGCTATGTTGTCCAGACTGGTCTTTAACTCCTAGGCTCAAGGGATCCTCCTGCCTTGGCCTCCCAAAGTGCTGGGATTATAGGTATGAGCCATTGTGCCTGGCCCTGTCTGTTCTTCTTGGTCTGTCCGTGTAGCCTTCCTTCCTCCTGGGTATGGGGCAGGATCCCTTTAGAATGAGAGTCCTCAGGGGAGAAGGGAGAGAGCAATCTTTCTAAGTTTTATGGCTTACTTTGTGAGAGGTAGAGGAGCTAGGGACAGGAGGGCAGAAGACTACAAAGAAGAACTCATTTGTGAGCCCTTCTTTTTTTTTTTTTTTTGAGACAGAGTCTCATTCTGTTGCCCAGGCTGGGATGCAGTGGAGTGATCTCTGCTCACTGCAATCTCTGCCTCCCAGGCCCAAGCGATTCTCCTGCCTCAGCCTCCTGAGTAGCTGAGACTATAGGTGCTCACCACCATGCCCAGCTGATTTTTGTATTTTTAGTAGAGACATGTTTTGCCATGTTGGCCAGGCTGGTCTCGAACTCCTGGACTCAGGTGATCCACCTGCCTTAGCCTCCCAAAGTGCTGAGATTACAGTCGCAAGTCATTGTGCCCAGCCCATTTCTGAGGCCTTCTAATCTCCTTTAGTTCAAAGTACTTAGCATGCCAAAGTACCATACTTTGGGATATCATTTTCTGAGCCCCAGTAGGGTTCTAGATGATATCCAGGTAATACTTTTCTGCACATTAACATTTGAAAATCACCAATAAAGATTAAAGTCAAGGCCGGGCGCGGTGGCTCAAGCCTGTAATCCCAGCACTTTGGGAGGCCGAGACGGGTGGATCACAAGGTCAGGAGATCAAGACCATCCTGGCTAACACGGTGAAACCCCATCTCTACTAAAATACAAAAAAAAAAAACTAGCCGGGCGAGATGGCGGGCACCTGTAGTCCCAGCTACTTGGGAGGCTGAGGCAGGAGAATGGCGTGAATCCAGGAGACGGAGCTTGCAGTGAGCTGAGATCCGACCACTGCACTCCAGCCTGGGCGACAAAAAAAAAAAAAAAAAAAAGATTAAAGTCAAACTATTTCAAACCAAAATTATTTTCTTGATCAGGGCCTGAAGAGCTAGTCGAATTTGACTATAGCCTAATCAATGGCATCAATACAACTGACAAAGAATGTGTAGACAATGGAAGGTGGACTGTCTGTCAAGAGGGGGAACCCTGGGGAATCACCCTGGGCGAGGTGTGGCATCTCTGCCTCCAATGCAGTCCAGTCTCCAGGATGGTTGGAGCTCACCTGGTGGAAGTTTGACCCAGGACAAAGGTGAAATGGCCTCAGAACTATCCATTTCCTCTTGCTTTGATTCCATGCTCAGTAAAACTTTTTTTTTTTTTTTTTTTAAGTCATTCATCTTTCTAGGCGCCTGGTTAATAAGAAAGACATGTGAAGGACTGTTTGCCCTGAAAACAAATATTCTCACTTATCTCTTGGCATCTTGTGAATTTGACAGGCATTAACCAGTTTCCCACGGCCCAGCCAATGCCTGGCACTGCTAAGTCTGTTTTCTAGCTTGTCGGGTTAAACAGTTAAGCACCAGGTATAAGCCCTACTACCCTTAGCACAAATGCCTGAGGTCTAGACTGCCAATATTACTAATACTAACACATATTAAATAAAGAAATGAAAAGAGAGTCTTTCCTGAATCAAAACACTACTTCTTGTCTCTTACAGATTGTTAGAAGATACAGTGACTTTGATTTGCTTAACAACAGCTTACAGGTAAATGCTTTGACATTCTAATTACACACATTGATTACTTGGGGTGTCTAAAAAACTGGTAAGAGTCCAGGCGCGGTGGCTCATGCTTATAATCCCAGCACTTGCGGAGGCCGAGGCGGATGGATCACCTGAGGTCAGGAGTTCAAGACCACCTGACCAACATGGAGAAACCCCATCTCTACTAAAAATACAAAAAACTAGCCGGGCGAGGTGGCGGGCGCCTGTAGTCCCAGCTACTCGGAGGCTGAGGCAGGAGAATGGCGTAAACCCGGGAGGCGGAGCTTGCAGTGAGCTGAGATCCGGCCACTGCACTCCAGCCCGGGCGACAGAGCGAGACTCCGTCTCAAAAAAAAAAAAATTAGCCAGGCATGGTGGCGCATGCCTGCAATCCCAGCTACTTGGGAGGCTGAGGCAGGAGAATCACTTGAACCTGGGAGGCAGAGGTTGTGGTGAGCCGAGATCACACCATTGCACTCCAGCCTGGGCAATAAGAGTGAAACTCCATCTCAAAAAAAAGCTGGTTGGAAATGGCAATATCAGAAACAAGAAATTAGCACATTTTCCTGTCAAAGAAAATAAATTCATACTTCACTCAGATGATGTGTGGCTCTAAAAATAAACTTTTGGGAATCAACATGTGATTTATAATTAATAGTCACCTTGCAACCAAGTACTGTTGTGCCAGACTGTATCCTTACCACAGTCATAGGAGGCTGATGTAATATCTCCTTTTAAAAGATGAGGAATGATTATGTGGATTGCTAGCGTTGTTCACTTAGGTGGAGCTGGGACTCTGACTCTCTTCATTGAACTAGGCTACATAGTCAGCTCTGCAGATCAACATGCAGCAGTAACTGGGAGACTCAGCCTTTTTCTGTTTAACTTTTTCTCCTAAATATGTAGTTAGAAATCTCTTTGTTTTAAATGTTCCTAACTTGAGGGCCATAATGGGAAGAAGCATGAGCTAGGTCTTCATCTAGAGACACATCCAGTGTTGTAATGGTTGAAGGGTCCAAGAGGGGCTTTAGCACCTTAGGAAGTCCTGCCAATAGCAGCCATGTCTTCATCTGGCAGGCTGGACTTCAAGTGCCTTGGATTACTGAAGACTGTCCTGCTCTTGTGTGTCATACCTTAGGTTTGATTGGTAACATAAAATGCTTTAACCCTGAGGAAGAGTACTTGGCTTATGACGTAAAGGACTCAGCCAGGAGGGAAAGGACTGCTCCCGTCATTGGTGAGCTAGCCATCATCGCTCATTCTGAATGACCTCTGATCTTGCCCACAAAAGTCAGGAGGACTGTGCACTAGGAGAAAGCACATAATACTTCTTTTCCTTCAGAAGGCCACGTTTTGTTGGTCAGACTTCAGAAAATAAGCATTTGGGCCAGACGTGGTGGCTCACTCCTGTAATCCCAGCACTTGGGGAGGCTAAGGCGGGTGGATCACCTGAGGTCAGGAGTTCGAGACCAGCCTGGCCAATATGGTGAAACCCCATCTCTACTAAAAATACAAAAATTAGCTGGGTGCGGTGATGGGTGCCTGTAATCCCAGCTACTCAGGGAGCTGAGGCAGGAGAACTGCTTGAACCCGGGAAGGGGAGGTTGCAGTGAGCTGAGATTGCGCCATGTTGCACTGCATTCTGGGCTTTAGAGCGAGACTCTGTCTCAAAAAACAAACAAAAAAGCAAACAAGCATTTGTAAAGCCCAAACTTTAACATTATTTATAATGCTGCTGAAAGCGTGAATGCCTTATTTTCCTTTTGAAGGAAGTGGCCTGAGTATCTGTAGACATTTATGTAATTGCCATACTTGTCATGCATTTGACACATATTGTCTTTTTGTGTTTTTTTTTTTTTTTTTTGAGACGGAGTCCCGCTATCACCCAAGCTGGAGTGCAGTGGCCGGATCTCAGCTCACCGCAAGCTCCGCCTCCGAGGTTCACGCCATTCTCCTGCCTCAGCCTCCCGAGTAGCTGGGACTACAGGCGCCCGCCACCTCGCCCGGCTAGTTGTTTTGTATTTTTTAGTAGAGACGGGGTTTCACCGTGTTAGCCAGGATGGTCTCGATCTCCTGACCTCGTGATCCGCCCGTCTCGGCCTCCCAAAGTGCTGGGATACAGGCTTGAGCCACCGCGCCCGGCATCTTTTTGTGTTTTAATTTTAGTATGACCCATTTGAGTCTTCAGATAGAATATTGGCAGAGATCAAATTTTCATCAATGGGTTTAATTGGTTTTATTTATGGATTTTAATAGGATCTTCTTTGCACTCAGACAAGAGCTGGGCCTATGATGACATTGTAGATAAGGCATCAATGTGCAGTTTATTCCAGCAGTGGATTTTCTCCTCAAACTCTCCTATCCCCAGTGCAGTGGCCCATGTGACATTTCCGCAGTGGTGTAAGCATTTGGGAATTAACAGTGGGCCTATGAACTGTTTTGTTTTTATGCTCAAGCGAACCTTTGCTTGTGCATAAAGGGGGAGTGATCTATGTACAGTGTCATTCAGCCAGGCTCAGTAAGAATTATGGGAGAAATATTTTTGAAATTGAAATTGCCTAGACTTAGCCTCTAAGAACAGAGGGTAGGGAGGAGAGTTTTATCTCTCATTTACTCATACTTCGGGGTGATAAAGTTTCTCCATGACTCTTCACTTATGGCCTTTTTAATATAGTTAATTTTATTTTTGCTTCAGTGTAATTTTACCTTTTAAAATAGGTACTTTCAATGTGCATCTTATTTCAAATGCAAATATCCCCATGTATTGATGTTGGCTTGTGTTGGGCAGAATATGGCCAGACATCATTTCAGTGGGAGGTTTTTCTGGATTCAAGTAAACAAACAGAAGAAAGCACACACAGCTTTTTGGCAATGAAATAATTTAAAACAATATCCAAAAACAGACCAAAAAGACTCTAAAACCTCAGAATAAAACTGTGACCATGATTTTCAGTGTCCAATTACCCTTTTGACAGATAAATTAGTTCCTGCTAAAGAAAGAGAAATATAATACACATTTGCAGAGTTGTCTGAGTCAATAGGAACATGTCTAAGTGAAAAAAAGCATAATGCAAAATTATACATGCCATATAATATAATTACATGAAATGTTTGGAAAACAAGATTGCAGGTAAATATGCCAAAATGTTAATGGTGATCCCCAAGTGGCGGAATTATAGGTTATGTCATTTTCTTTTTTTTTTTTTGTTTGTTTGTTTTCTTTAATATTCTGTACTTTCCAAGTTCTCCACAAACAAGCACATGTAGGCTATGTAAGCGGAAAAACAGAAAAAAGCTGCATTTTCTTTCTTTTTTTTTTTTTTGAGACGGAGTCTCACTGTGTCGCCCAGTCTGGAGTGCAGTGTCTCCACCTCCTGGGTTCACCTCATTCTCCTGCCTCAGCCTTCCAAGTAGCTGGGACAACAGGCGCCCACCACCATGCCCGGCTAATTTTTTGTATTTTTAGTAGAGACGGAGTTTCACAGTGTTAGCCAGGATGGTCTTGATCTCCTGACCTTGTGATCTGCCCGCCTCGGCCTCCCAAAGTGCTGGGATTATAGGCGTGAGCCACCACGCCCAGCAAAAGCTGCATTTTCTAAACTTTTTTTTTTTTAAGACAGAGTCTCGCCCTGTCACACAAACTGGAGGGCAGTGGTGTGATCTTGGCTCACCGCAATCTCTGCCTCTTGGGTTCAAGTGATTTCTCCTGACATAGACTCCCAAGTAGCTGAGATTACAGTCACGTGCCACCATGCCCAGCTAATTTTTGTATTTTTAGTAGAGACAGGGTTTCACTATGTTGGCCAGGCTGCCAGACTTTTTATAGTGAGCATATTTTGTGGAAACAATGAAGAAAAATCACCACCTTATTTTAAATGCAACGTCAAATTAGCAGCCATCTAGGGAGACAGCATACAACCAAGAGAAAGAAGCAGGCTGTTGAAATGTTGGGAACTAGGCAGAGAGAAAGAACTCAGTCTCTGTTCCTTAGACTTGAGAAGGAACCCAGGCCCCTTCCAGCATTGAGACCTTGAGTCCATCATTTCTTCTGTTGGGTTTCACTTTCGCCGCTGAAATAAAGGGGTTGAACTAGATGACTTCTGAGGTCTCTTATAGCACAAATGTTTTGTAATTAGAATTTTACTGCCCACTGTTGACCCTGGAGAGGCTTTACTGTACTCCAGGGGACAGCAGGGTGTTGAGACAAATTGAGGATCTGTTGAAAGATTAGAACTCCCTAGGATACTGACTGGAATATGGTTGAAGGCAATTTGCAGATCATTAAGATCTGATGTTGGAAGTAAGGAGCAATGAACAGATTGAGGTTGAAAGTTTTTCGCTGGGCGTGGTGGCTCACGCCTGTAATCCCAGCACTTTGGGAGGCCGAGGCGGGTGGATCACGAGGTCAGGAGATCAAGAGCATCCTGGCTAACATGGTGAAACCCCATCTCTACTAAAAATATAAAAAATTATTAGGAAAAAAAAAAAAAAAAAAAAAAAAAAAAAAAAAAGAAACTTTTTCCTCCAGATAAAAGCTAATTTTCTTGAAACTGTAATATAGTTTGTCATATAATTTTGGGCTCTAGCCGGGTGCGGTGGCTCACGCCTGTAATCCCAGCACTTTGGGAGGCCGAGGCGGGTGGATCACGAGGTCAGGAGATCAAGAGCATCCTGGCTAACATGGTGAAACCCCATCTCTACTAAAAATATAAAAAAAAATTAGCAGGATGTGGTGGTGGGCGCCTGTAGTCCCAGCTACTTGGAAGGCTGAGGCAGGAGAATGGTGTGAACCCAGGAGGTGGAGTTTGCAGTAAACTGAGATCGCACACTGCACTCCAGCCTGGGCGGCAGAGCGAGACTCCGTCTCAAAAAAAAAAAATTTTGGGCTCTAAATCCCAATTTGGGAATCATTTCCTGCTTTCCATTTTCTTTCTTTCTTCTTTTTTTTTTTTTTAAGACAGTGTCACTCTGTTGCCCAGGCTGGAGTGCAGTGAGCCGAGGTCATGGTCACTGCAACCTCCACCTCCCGGGTTCAAGCGATTCTGCTGCCTCAGCCTCCCAAATTGCTGGAATTATAGGCACCCACCATTGTGCCTGGCTAATTTTTTTGTATCTTCAGTAGAGATGGGGGTTTCATCATGTTGGCCAGGTTGGTCTCGAACTCCTGACCTCAGGTGATCCACCCACCTCGGCCTCCCAAAATACTGGGACTATAGTTGTGAGCCACGGCGCCTGGCCTCCCCTTTCCATTTTCACTCACAGTTGTGCATGGAACTCTGGGGACTCCTCTGCTGGCTGTCTTGTTCTCTTTTCCTTCTATAAGGAACTCAAGAAGGGAATCCATAGGGCATGTTAAAGAGGAAGGTAGTGAAAGTGAGATGATGAGGCATCCTGGCTTGAAGTCATCAGTGTGGAGGTGTCTAGGTAATCAGTGGCTTAGAGACTTTATTATTCCGTGTGTAGTATTTTTCCCCCCCTTCTAATTAGCCATTGGAGTTCTAAATTTTCTATTCTGTAGTTGGTAAGCAGTGTAGAAATTCTAGGAGAAAGCTGAAAGAGAAAGTGTCTCTTGAGTAATCTTTTTTAAGAGACGGGGTTTTAAAATAACACACATGTTGCATAGTTTGAGTACCTTTAGGAATTTTTTTTGTGAGATCTTAAACTCAGGGCAGGAAAACCACCTCCGGTCTGTCTGACATAGCAGGAACATTATAATTGCAGCTGTTGGCAAAAGAGCTCTTTGTTTCACCTGACGGTTTAAAAGAACTGATGGGATGTTTGGGCAGAGCAATACATTTAAAAAGTGAAATGAAACTTGACAAAATAGATTGGTTGAAGCTTGGAAGCCACAAAGTTCAAAACAGATACTTTATGAAATTCATTCTTACATCCCCACAATGAAAGAAAAGGAGCCAGAATATTGGAATTTGAATCCAATGATGTCAGATGTGACTCCTTTCTGAGTGATGTGGATTCAGCTGGGGCTGCTGCGGTGTGGTAGTGCAGGCAAATCTGTCGATACTGGGTAATGGAATTTTAAAAATTCTTGCTCCATATACAATCAGTTTGATAAACAAAAGCAATTTTCTTTCTTTAATTGAAAAAATGTAGTAAATGAACACTGTAAACATTTCACAGTAGAGAAATTAAAATTAATGAACCAACCCACTTCTAGAAATGGTTATTGTTAAGCAGTTGGTGTGAGTCCTCCAGACATTTTTTTTTTTTTTTTT
>NW_012115821.1:13912249-13915357 GCF_000951035.1 Colobus angolensis palliatus | reverse complement strand
TGATCCGCCCGTCTCGGCCTCCCAAAGTGCTGGGATTACAGGCTTGAGCCACCGCGCCCGGCCCAGACATTTTTTTTTTTTGTGCCTGTGTAACCATATCCTGGGCTAAAACAGCAGGTTCTCAGATGACACTGTTTTGTTCAACATTGTTTGATTGTAATGTTGGTGAGAAAAAAATAAATCTATCCACGACGAAAGCCACTGTCTGAATGGAGTTTGCACGTTCTCTCCATGTCTACGTGGATATTCCCTGGGTACTCCAGTTTCTTCTCACGTCCCAAAGACGTACAGGTTAGGTGAACCGGCAAGTCTGCATAGTCCCCATGTGAGTGTGGGTGTGTGTGAGTGCACCCTGACATGGGATGGGCTCCAGCTACCTGAGACCCTAAACTGGAAACATAGTGTAAATAATTATCTTGTTAAGTTGGCAAAATCTCACCAATGCTAAGCATCATAATTGCCTTAAGTAATTTTCCATTTCTTCTGGATTCATTAATGAATTGCATTTTAATATCTACATAATTGCTTTAAGTAATGAATGTTAAGTGCAAAAATTCACCAAGTTAACAATAGCTACCCTCTAAAACAATAATTATTATCTTGTTTTTATTAATCTTTCTTAAATTATATATAGGTTATATTTATTTCAGTGTTTAATATTAGACATGTTTTAGGTCTTTGAAAGTTTGCTGATGTTTTTGTGACCAGAAATATGCTGTAGGAAGTTAATTCTTGTTTATATAAATTAGCCTGGCCGGGCGTGGTGGCTCATGCCTGTAATCCCAGCACTTTGGGAGGCTGAGGTCGGTGGATCACTTGAGATCAGGAGTTTGAGACCAGCCTGCCCAACATGGTGAAACCCCATCTCTACTAAAAATACAAAAATTAGCTGGACGTGGTGGCGGGCACCTGTAATCCCAGTTACTCGGGAGGCTGAGGCAGGAGAATTGCTTGAACCCAGGAGGCGGATGTTGCAGTGAGCCGAGATTGTGCCATTGCACTCCAGTCCGGGTGACAACAGCGAAACTCTGTCTCAAAAAATAAAATAAAATAAATTAATTAGCCTATGGTAAAATTAGTCTTGTTATTCATTTTGCTTAAAGTCCCAGTCTGTAAGAAACTATAGACAACATTAAGTGATAACTTAGCTTACACACACATAAATGAGATGATATTCTGCAACTTCATAAAATAGTTTCAGGAAAGATACATCAGTTGTGTTTTAGGTAATATATTACCCTTTATTTATTATTTATTTATTTATTTATTTATTGGAGACAGAGTCTCACTCTATTACCCAGGCTGGAGTACGGTGGCACCATCATGGCTTACTGCAACCTCTGCCTCCTGGGTTCAAGCAATTCTTGTGCCTCAGCCTCCTGAGGATCTGCTGACATTACAGTCGTGCACCACCATACCTGACTAGTTTTTGTATTTTTAGTAGAGATGGGGTTTTGCTATGTTGGTTAGGCTGGTATCTAACTCCTGACCCCAGGTAATCCACTCGCCTCGGCCTCCCAAAGTGCTGGGATTACAGGCATGAGCCACTGTGCCTGACCTACCCTTCCTTTAATTCTTTATGCCCTTGAACCAAAAAATAAAGTGATTGGCTTGGATGTGCAATAGCTAGGTGATGTACTTTCTTCATATGTATGCATTTTATTCAGCTAAAGAAGAAACCGCTATTAGATAAAGCCTAACTGTATAAATGAGGCAATGATGTGAAATTTGATTATCTTATTTGGAAATGAATTATGCTGTGATAGAAAATTTACTCTGTGTATGCTCTGATATATTTTCATAATTATGTTTGAGAAATTGGCAATTTAGAATTATCCACCAACCTTTTCATCTTGTCCAGTGTCAAGTTCAAGGTCTTCATTTGGCTGCATCAATGTTGTTTGAAAAATACAGAATGGAACAATCTCAGTTTGGTTTGCCCAATTTAATGGTTTACGTTATATCCTTTTCTGAATTCAAGATGCCCTTCTCTTTAGACCTTACCCTTGATCAATATGCCACTGGACTGCTCTAATATAAGCACAAGTCTAGAATAGCACTACTCTTTGAAAGTGACTTTGCTCATTAAATTAAAATGCCAATCTCATGCTTTGCTTTTTATGTTTAAAAAATAAACTCACAGTCCCAGCTACTGGAGAGGCAGGCTGAGGTGGGAGGATTACTTGCAACCAGGAGTTCAAGTACATAGTGAGACCCTATCTCTCTCTAAAGAAAAAAATAGAAAAGAAAGAAAAGACTAAACATTTTAAATAATGTGGAAAATGATAGTAGATTGAGTACCTGTATTTACTTTTTCTCCCTCCCCAAACCAGTCTAGAATAACAGTGGATTGTTTATATACACAAACACACCCTTTCAAGGACAAACAGAACAGGAGAAGAAAAAACCACAATAAAACACTTTAAGCTGAAAATCCAGTGGGTGAGAGCTAACTGATTAAGCAGATGTAGGAAGGCAGAATTCAGAGATGGGAAGCAGATAATCTCATTGGGTCTCAATTTACATCACAGAACCCCTGGAAGGTTCCAGTATTGGCAGTACCAGGTGCTGCCCCCAGAGTGGGGTGAAGGTCAAGCAGTTGCAAGTCTGTTTAACAAGCAGTCAGATCCCCAAATCTCCCATGTCCGCGAAAATTATTCCTGCCCTCCTCCCTCTAGCAAAAAAAACATAAGTTTATTTTCTGGAGAGGGTCAAACAGTCTTTAGGCTGGGGAATGCAGGCATATTTGAAAACATGTAGATAATATACATGAAGACCCCTAGCTTCCTTCTTTGTCTCAACTGCCAGAATTCTGGCAGTCAGGCTTCAGACTTTTCAGGCAGGAGATTAGAAGATTGTTTTAGGGGAATCTGTCCAGCCTAAGAGGAAAGAGCTAAAGGTTTGTCCAGTAAAACAGCTGTGTAGGGTCATCTGGTAAAATAAAGCCCACAGTAGATAAACCCCAGGGCACTCACCCAGAGGTTCCAGTCAACTTTTGATGCTCCACTATTGAATATGGGCTGATAACCAAGGGTCACCAGACTCCTACAGGACTCGTTTTTGTTTCTTATTTAAATGTTTTCATTGGATTTGGACTTCATTTTTCTT
>NW_012115821.1:13910772-13911624 GCF_000951035.1 Colobus angolensis palliatus | reverse complement strand
CCCACCACCATACTTGCCTAATTTTTGTATGTTTAGTAGAGATGGAGTTTCACCATGTTGCCCAGGCTGGGTTTGAACTCCTGACCTCAGGTGATCCACCCACCTCAGCCTCCCATAGTGCTGGGGTTACAGGGCTACTGCTCCGGGTAGCCCTTTATTTTTATACCTAAGAACTAGTTTACTTTTTCTCAATGTTCAATACTTAGCTTTGGTAAAAATTAGCCACGTTCTTCCTCATCTGTTTCTGAAGCGTTAGAGTTTCACCTGCTTGGTGTAAGTTACTCTTTCATTGTCTTCCTGTGGATATGTTTTGTAGGACTCTCTGCTTTTTCTAAATTTCACTGCTCACATCCCACAACATTATCTTCCCATAATTCTGGCAAAAAGGAGACCTGGGTTACCTCTGAAGTATGGCCTTAATTCCCAGTTCCTGTTCCTCCCAGACTCCCACCAAGAGAGACTTTTAATAAGAAAGTGAGCAAAACAAATAGGAAAAAAAAGGAACCATCAGGAAGCAGAAGGTATGCAGTGAGAAGAATGCTTTAGACACTTGAGAAAGATTAACTTTTGTCTTCTCAGAGAGATAAGAAATGGTATTACATTCAGGGTGCTATTAAGGAAGAAAAAGAATAGAAAAGAGTACATACAAATAAAAACTAACAGTAGACAACTATTTAGAAGGGCTGAAAGATAAAAGAAATGCTCTTTAAAAAAAAAAGAAAAGCTAAATACAAAAATTAGTTGGGCATGGTGGTGCACATCTGTAGTCCCAGCTACAGGTGTGCACCACCTGTAGAGGCTGAGGTGATAGGATTGCTTGAGCTCAGGAGGTTGAGGCTATAGTGAGTGGTG
>NW_012115821.1:13901633-13910327 GCF_000951035.1 Colobus angolensis palliatus | reverse complement strand
CAGAAGGCATAGAGGGGAAGAAATAATGACCTAACAATACAATAAAATGCCAAAGAACTTAAGGAGATTAGTTTTTAGTTTGAAAGGACTGAGTGCTCAGCATGAGGGATGAAAACAGACACATGAAAGTCACAAACTGAGGTCATAGAGAAGATCCTGAAAGCTTCTGGGAAAATAGCAACAAAAAATGGATCAAGAATCATTATGATTAGCTGTGTGTGGTGGCGTGCAGCTGTAGTCCCAGCTACTTGTGAGGCTGGGGTGACAGGATCTCTTGAGCTCAGGAATCCGAGGTGACAGTGGGCTGTGATCACGCCACCACACTCCAGCCTGGGTGCAAAGCAAGACCCTATCTCTTAAAAGAAAAAAAAAAGGCATCAATATACTTGAACCTTTAACAGCAGCACTATAAACTAGAAGACACCCAAATATTTATTTAAAATTCTGAAGAAAGGCTGGGCGTGGTGGCTCACGCCTGTAATCCCAATACTTTGAGAGGCCGAGGCAGGCAGATCACCTGATGTCAGGAGTTTGAGACCAGCCTGGCCAATATGGTAAAACCCCATCTCGACTAAAAATACAAAAATTAGCCGGGTGCGGTGGCACATGCCTGTAATCCCAGCTGCTTGGAGGCTGAGACAGGAGAACCGCTTGAACCCAGGAGGCAGAGATTGCAGTGAGCTAAGATCGTGTCACTGCACTCCAGCCTGGGCGACAGAAGGAGACTCCGTCTCAAAGTAAGTAAGTAAATAAATAAATAAAAATAAAACTCTGAAGAAAATGTATTCTCAACTTAAAATTCCACATCAACACTAGCTATAAATTAAGTATAAGGGAAGGATAAAGACATCCTTATATACGCAAGGTTTCAAAAAAATGTATCTCTTGTTCTCCTTTTTAAAGCCAACAGAGGGCTTGGCGTGGTGGCTCACGCCTGTAATCCCAGCACTTTGGGAGGCCGAGGCAGGTGGATCACGAGGTCAGGAGATCGAGACCATCCTGACTAACACAGTGTGAAACCCCATCTCTACTAAAAATACAAAAAAGTTAGCCGGGCGTTATGGTGGGCGCCTGTAGTCCCAGCTACTTGGGAGGCTGAGGCAGGAGAATGGCATGAACCCGGGAGGCAGAGTTTGCAGTGAGCCAAGATCGCGCCACTGCACTGCAGCCTGCACAATAGAGCGAGACTCCGTCTCAAAAAAAAAAGCCAACAGAGGGTACACTCTACCAAAAACAAGGGAATTATATACAAAAAAGGAAGGTAGGGGATACAAAATGGGGTTTAGTACAACAAAGGCAAAAGCATCTCTAAGATGAGGATGAAAGGAGGTCCCGGGATGCCAGCTTTGCAGCAGTATAGGGACCGCCAGTCCTGCTTGGAGCAGATTGTTGGACTCTGGAAGGTACTCTTCAAAAGATAAAACTGACGCAGCTGTGTATCTGAGTGTGTTGAAAGAAGGCTTGAATGGAGACTTTCAAGTTGAATAGAAAACCAAAAAAAAAAAGACTACAAGCTGCTGTAAAGGAAAAGTAAGCATGGCTCTAGCTCAGTTGTAAATATTATGTACTTAAGGTAAACATGAATATGGTACCAAATAAAATTATAATGATGTCAGGAGGATTAGGGACAGGATGTGTGAGATGAGGTCAGGATTGTGAAAGAGAACTTAATCCTCATCTTCCATAATGGGAAATCTACAGATAATGCCTAAAAATGAAAAATCAAGCCATGACAGTATGAGCATTCCCCATTGTCAAAAGATCAGCTGAGAGACTCGAATGTGGCTGTCTTAGGGGAGCAGAGAATGGCTCTGTCACCTGGTAGCAAGAGTGAGGGGTGTCATGGGACTGCCAGTAATAATTTAAGAAAGTGAGTTACTCTTGAAATCATGTTTTTATATAACTTTAGCAAAAATAAAAGCACATTAAAAAAATAAAGTTTTAAAATTACTATGCTTGGCCAGGTGTGGTGGCTCATACCTATAATCCCAGCACTTTGGGAGGCCGAAGCTGGTGGATCACTTGAGGTCAAGAGTTTGAGATCAGCCTGGCCAACACAGTGAAACCCCATCTCTCCTAAAAATACAAAAATTATCTGGGCATGGTGTCGCATGCCTGTAGTCCCAGCTACTCAGGAGGCGGAGGCAGGAGATGAAGCCAGGAGGTGGAGGTTTCAGTGAGCCAAGACAGCACCACTGCACTCCAGCCTGGGCACCAGAGTGAAACTCCATCTCAAAAATAAAATAACTATGCTTAATATAGTATTTTATCAATTCTAAATGCAGTTTTTCACAATTTTTGTATCACTGAAATTAGGATGCATCTAAAATCTACATTGTTTTAGGTTTAATGAAATATGATAGGTCAAGATTTTTGTATTGATTCTTATTTGTGGATGACATGAGTGTAACTTTTTTTTTTTTTTTTTTTAAGATTGCAGGCTTGAGTCTGCCTCTTCCTCCCAAAAAATTGATTGGTAACATGGATCGTGAATTCATAGCTGAGAGGCAGAAAGGTCTTCAGAACTATCTCAACGTGATCACCACAAATCATATCTTGTCTAATTGTGAGCTGGTTAAGAAGTTTTTAGATCCAAACAACTATTCCGCAAACTACACTGGTAAGCAAAGGAATCTGTGAGCTGTGGTCACATGGCTAAAGAGGCATTGTCCCTTGCTGGAGATAACATATGTGGGAGAAACGCTTTCTCAAAATGGGGATATGTATACATCTGTTATAGTGTATTATGAATTTACTAAGATTTTCTTGATTGTAGTTTACTGTAGATGTGTAAGAAGAAAATAATTTACTTCCAAAATGTTTGTAAAGTCTGCACAGAAAAATATGGAAGATAAATTATTGTATATGTCCTTATACTCTTGCCTTTGTTGTCTTCCCTGACAGAACAGAGAGTAAGTACTCACAATAGGCCAGACGCGATGGCTCACGCCTGTAATCCCAGCACTTTGGGAGGACAAGGCAGGTGGATTGCCTGAGGTCAGGAGTTTGAGACCAGCCTGGCCAACATGGTGAAACCCTGTCTCTACTAAAAATACAAAAAGTAGCCAGGCATGGTGGCACATGCCCATAATCCTAGCTACTCGGGAGGCTGAGGCAGGATAATCGCTTGAACCCGGGAGGCGGAGGTTGCAGTGAGCTGAGATAGTGCCACTGCACTGTAGCCTAGGCAACAGAGCAAGATTCCGTCTTAAAAAAAAAAATAATAATAATAATTAATCCACAGTAACATGTACAGTAATTTTTTATATTACTTTTGACCTCTAATCAACACCTTGTACATACAGTAATCTTAATTTGATTTGTATTTGGCTGTTTTTGTATTTACGATATGTTGTGTGTTTCTGTTTTTTCTGGGAATTTACTTTAAACACAGTCAGAAGGGTCCTTTCTGTGTCTTCCTATTTGCTCCCTGAGACCCACTCAGTGCAAAGCATAGGAGGTCATTCTCTTCCAGATCTTTCCTGGATCAGGGCAGCCACTGAGGGACTGTGGTTGAAAGGGCTTCTCTTCCAGTACCGATTACACTCAAAGCTGGCATCAATAACCTAAGCCTGATGTCAGCAGAATGAGAAACTAAATATTTAATACATTCTGCTGTCACTTTGAAAAGAACAATAGAAACCGTTGTTTCACCTGATTTATTAAAGAGAAACCATGCTTTAGAGACTTTCTGAGTGGAACTATGGATATTGTTAATTTACTTGCTAAGAGAATACACCATATCAGATATTTGAGTCCTTAAAACATTGCTTTTGAAGTAATTAGAGAGAGGCACTTTTATTCCTATTTCACTTTTATTTATTTATTCATACCCATTCATTCACCAAAATATCCCTGTTTCAGAGAGGGAAACAGATGTCTACTTGGCAGGCACCAAGTTTTTCTCCACAGTAGAATCACCTGGGGAGCATTAAAATAATTTCTCATGCCCAGGCTGCGTGCATGCTGATTAAATCAGAGTCTCTGTGGGTGGAGCTTGTAGTCTGTGAAGCTTCCCAAGTGATTCCAATATGGAGCCAAGTTTGAAAACCACAGCCTTTGAGGCTTGTGACTCACAGTGTGGTTCTCTGACCAGCAGCATTGGCATCACTCGGGGCTTGTCGAAGGTGCAGAATTCAGTCCTCCACTTTCAGCTAATATTAATTGAACATCTATGTAAAAAAAAAAAAAAAAAATATAATGGACATGTGTCTAAACGCTGGAAGATGTGTGTATGGGAGGAGTGTTATAAAGAAGTTTCAGAAAAAGCTCTATTTTAGTATTTTACATTGGGTTTTTAATATAAGCTAAATTGAAATAAAAACACCTGCTGTTACCAAAAAAAAAAAAAAAAGAATTCAGTCCTCATCCCAGACTTCCTGAATCAGGATCTGATTTTTTTTTTTTTTTTTTTTTGAGACAGAGTCTGGCTCTGTCACCCAGGCTGGGGTGCAGTGGCCAGATGTCAGCTCACTGCAAGCTCCGCCTCCTGGGTTTACGCCATTCTCCTGCCTCAGCCTCCGGAGTAGCTGGAACTACAGGCGCCCGCCACCTCACCCGGCTAGTTTTTTGTATTTTTTAGTAGAGTCGGGGTTTCACCGTGTTAGCCAGGATGGTCTCGATCTCCTGACCTCATGATCCGCCGGTCTCGGCCTCCCAAAGTGCTGGGATTACAGACTTGAGCCACCGCGCCGGGCCAAGGATCTGATTTTAACAAGGTCCCCAGGTGATTTGCATGCACATTAAACCATGAGAAGCCTTGCGCTAGGATGTGCCTGCCACTTCCTAACTGAAGTGCTGTGCAGGGCTAAGGAAAACGCCTTTCTAGAGTGTAACCAAGAGAAGGAAAGTTTATTTCAAAATCACACTTACTGTAAGTTACCAAATGGAACACTGAATTGTTACAAGGATTCCATTCTTGCCTCCACTTGTTTTTTTGTTCAGGGAAGAGAAAAGATAGCACAGATAGGACTGGGGCTCTAGGGACAGCTTGAATTCTGTCAAAGTAGCATCTTTTGTGGCTTTCATTTCTCAGTGTTTCACCTTGATTGCTCCCAAAATTGTCAGACATCAGGCCATCTGGACTGACTTGTCAAATCAGCCCTAACCCAGGCCCACTCAGTAGTTTATCTCCCTCATTCCCTGCGAGTGCCTGCTAATGTTCTCCTGAGGGCAAGCATGAAGGTGTAGTGTATGTATAATGATGCCATTTGTTCAACAAATGTGATGTGCGCTGGGTGTTGGGGATGCAGGCACAAATAAATGTGTTCCTTGCTCTCAGGGAGCTGGCACCAGAAGTACATTGAGTCCCATGGGGTCAGAACTAAAAGGGCAGATGTATCATGTCTAACCCTCTCTTTTCATAAATGAGTTCAACTAAGGCCCCCAGAGAGGGAGGGCCCTAGCCAGGATTGCACATTTGTGTGACTTTAGTCTGGTCTGAGTGTTTAAGTTAAAATGCTTTGTGGCTCCTAGAAGGTTGTCTATTCTGACAGTTGTCGATTCTCTGCTTTTTTCTATACCTGCCCCACATGCTGTTATTGTCTTTGATCTCCACTCCCCCTTCCCACCCCCAGGCCTCCAGCATGGTAGAGGATCAGGAGTCCAAAGCAGATGTGGGCAGGGGTATAAAAAGACCATCAGAAACTCCTGCCAGAACCTGTGCTGGCCGCTGTTCAGAGGGCATAATCCCGGAATGAAACAATAGGTGATGAACGCTGTTTTCAGAGAGATGTTGGTTTATTTCCCCCTTTGAATGAAATTTCAGAGTTTGTCTAGCCTCGAGGCTGACGCACCAGCCACCTCAGGAAAAGGAAACATAGGCCACCACCTCCATGCCAGCTTGACTGGACCATTCCTGAGATTCACAGCATGGCCCACGAAGCATCCCCTGCATGCCTCTCACCTTGTGGCACTTCTCTAAGCAGGGCCGCTTTCCCCCTGTTTGTTTTTTGAGCAAGGGTCTCACTGTGTTGCCCAGGCTGGAGTGCAGTGGCGCTATCCCAGCTCTGTGCACCCATTACCTTCTGGGTTCAAGTGATCCTTGCACCCCAGCCTCCTGAGTAGCTGGGATTACAACTGCACATCACCATGCCCAGCTAATTTTTTAATTGTTTGTAGAGAGGGGGTTTCGCTATGTTGACTAGGCTGGTCTCGAACTCTTAAGCTCAAACAATCTGCCCACCTCGGCCTCCCAAAGTGCCGGGATTACAGGCATCAGCCACTGTGCCTGGCCCACTTTTCCCTTTTAATATGGATAATGTCTCCACCTCTTCTCATTTTCCACATGGTCTGCAGTCACCACCCAGCTTCATTTCAGCAGGATTTGAGTTCTGTGTTCAAGTGGTGGCCAGAATCAGCAGAGCACTTTTCCTGGTCCTTGCTCTGACAGAGGGTGAGGGTGCCTTGTTAGAGGGGGACCGTGATGGCATTGTGTTCCCAGAGGATGGTTAACCAGGAGCTCTCAGGACATTGGCAGCTTCCTCCTCTCTTACCTGGGTCCCCAGCCTGGGACTGCTGGGACTTCTTTCTTTTCCAGGTTTTCTCCAGAAGAGCCAATCCTCAGAAAGGAAATGTAGGCCCTTGGTCTTCTGTGAGGGAGTTGTGAGGTGTTCATTTGAATTAGAAAGTCTAATTGACAGTCAACTGTTGTAAAGGGAAAACAGGGATCTCGTGGTCATGAGATGTTTGTGTTGAGAACCTGTCTCACACATATATCTCCCTCACTTTTTTTTTTTTTTTTTTTTTTTGAGACAGAGTCTTACTCTGTTGGCCAGGCTGGAGTGCTGTGGCACGGTCTTGGTTCACTGCAACCTCAGCCTCCCAGTTCAAGTGATTCTCCCGCCTCAGCCTCCTGAGTAGCTGGGATTACAGGCACTTGCTACCACACCCAGCTAATTTTTTGTATTTTTAGTAGAGATGGGGTTTCACCGTGTTGGCCAGGCTGGTCTCGATCTCCTGACCTTGTGATCTGCCCGCCTTGGCCTCCCAAAGCGCTGGAGTTACAGGCATGAGCCACTGCTCCCAGCCTACAATATTCATCTTTTTAACAAGGTACTTCTATTATTTAAAAGCCTCACTGCACTGTAGCCATCTTCCCGCCTCAGTCCTCATACCCTCTTGAAGTAAGGGGGTTTTAATGTCCATGCAAAAGTCATTTGGACCAGAAATCAAGAGGCCTGTATCCTGGTCCCAGCTTTGTCATTAGCAGCATTTCCTCTCTGTGGGCCCACATCTTGACCTATAAAACAAGAGGCTGGGGAGCGGGGAATGGACCAGGGAGTGCTGAAGTTACCTTTTAGGTCTAAAGCCCCAGGAATCCCTTGAAAAGGTAGGACAGTAGTGGACTCAGGATATAAAAAGGGAGAGAGTGGGGAAAGAGGACTATATTTAGAACAACAGCGGGGTATTTGGTGAGGTTGCAGGCCTCTCTGCAGTGCAACCTGCTATAATGGACTGGGGGTCTGAACCCCAGCTCAAGTCCTAGAGGAGTCAGTGTTTGTTCCCTGCTCACAATGGGGGCGCCTGGTACAACTGAGCTCTGTGGGAAGCACAGGATGGACTTGAAGGCTGTGTTCTCCATTTCCTGTCTCCAGTTTGTTTATCAGCACTTTCTGAGCATGCAGTTTTTCCACATGTGTCAGTCAGTTCCTGTGTCAGAACTAGAGGGCAGATGCCTTCCTTCTTACGGATTTCATGTTCTAATGGGAGAGAGTTTCCACATCTGCTGAACATGATTGAACCCTTGGTTCCTGCTTCATCAGATACTTATTGAGTATCTAGTGTGCCAGGTGCTATGTATACAGCAAGGAGGAAAGAATAATTCCCCCACTTCCTACTGCATGACAGTTACACCGGGAGATTGACAGGTGATGGCTGTGGCAGAGTAAATGTTAGGGAGCACCTTGGGGAAGGGGGCCGGGGCATGGATGATCCACACCTAAAGATGAAGGAAGGCTTCCCAGAAGAGGTCATTCCTACACTGAGACCTGAGGGGTTAGTAGAAGGTAGCCAGGCTGAAAGGCAGTGGCCAGTGCTCTGGGCAGAGCAGCTTGAGAAGATATATCCTGGCTTTACCCAGTTATACGCTTCCAACCACAGCATACAGTCTAGGTGGAATAGAGTAGTCCTAATAGAGGACATTCACTGGGTAACCCCGTAAGAGAGGGACACATAGAGCACTGGGAGTGTACAGAGGAAAGAAAGAGGGAGGGAGAGAGGGAGTCCTGGCTAATGAAGCAGAACATCTGGGCTGAGTCTGGGCCAGATGGAAAATGCTGAGGGAATGGGGACAGGCCAGTGTTTAGGAGCCATGGTAGGCAAATCTCAGTGTGCAGAGAGATCCCACACACTGTGGGAGATAAAGCCAGAAAGGTAGGTTAAAGCCAGAGGTTGGTTGAACACTAGGTTTATAAGTTTGGTCTTGATTTGGCAAGGAAGTGGGGAACCAGTAAAGGCTTCTAAGCAAAGGAGTAGATGTTTAGGATTGAAGTGTGTTGCCCGAGTCTGGGGAAGGAGAGGATTATTATTTGGCACGTGATAGTCATGCAGTTTATTTGACAGTAAATCACAGTTCAGTGGGAAGAAATTGTCCTTTCTCCAATTCCCTAACCCCTAAGTGAAAAAGGCTATTTAGCTGGGCATGGTGGCTCAAGCCTGTAATCCCAGCACTTTGGGAGGACAAGGCAGGTGGAT
>NW_012115821.1:13888116-13901549 GCF_000951035.1 Colobus angolensis palliatus | reverse complement strand
ATCCCAGCACTTTGGGAGGCCGAGACGGGTGGATCACGAGGTCAGGAGATTGAGACCATCCTGGCTAACACGGTGAAACCCCGTTTCTACTAAAAATATAAAAAATTAGCTGGGCGTGGTGGCGGGAGCCTGTAGTTCCAGCTACTCAGGAGGCTGAGGCAGGAGAATGGCGGGAACCTGGGAGGCGGAACTTGTAGTGAGCTGAGATTGCGCCACTGCACTCCAGCTTGGGTGACAGAGGAGGACTCCATATCAAAAAAAAAAAAAAAAAAAAAGAAAAAGAAAAAGAAAAAGGCTATTTCACAGTCCTCCGTTTATCAGTAAGAAATCCAGTGTGTTCCATCTGTTCACAGCTATTTCCTCTATTCCTAAAACAATGTATAGCACATAGTAGCATACAGTAGATATTGCTGAATAATGATTTTGTGGGGAATTCTGTGTCACTGTCAGTCTTTTAGAATGACATTGTACACATTAGAGAATTATTTTTCATGCTCCTTCTCAAAGTTGATGTGAATGATTTTCACTTAATGTCCTTTTAAGTTTATGTTCGAGTTACTTTGGAAATACTAAAAACACTTTATATTAACATGAATTATAGAAGAGATACAAAGTCCCAGTGTTGATAATGAAAGTCTGTGTTTCTGCTGCACCCAGATCTTCCAGATGGTTTGTCACACTGGGGTAGTTAGAACAAATGTGAATGGAGCCAGTTTTGTATTTGGTCATCACATGTTTTCTTGAGTTGATGCTATTGACACTTTACATACTGAGTCAGTAGACAAATAGCTAGTAAATTGTTTTCTTCCCTGATCTCTTAACTCAAAATGTACTATAAAACATATCCAAATGATATTGTTTGCCAAGCTCTTGACATGTGAATTCCAAACAAGGTCATTTTGACATATGGAGAGCATTTCTACTGAATCCCTCATGCCTCACCAGTCTGCCTGGAATGTAATTAATGCTAGGCAGAAGTGAAATTCCACAGCGCATTTGGAGGATTGCTGTTTGCTTTCAAGGATCTGGAGTGGCTTCATTTACTCACTGCAATGAGGGGAAATGGCAAATTACAGATGTTGCTTTTTATAGGAAATGTAAATTTTGATAATTTCTTAATGCAGTGAATTTTAAAGAACTTCCTTTCTCATTGTCTTCTTAAAAGGGGGAAACATTTTCATGATAAATGAACACAAAAAGAGGATGGATTTTTTTTTCCCCCAGTAAACAGGCCCTCAGTGACTTTCCACAATAGAACCATGTTGTTGCTGTACACTAGCTTTTGTTTCTAGTATATATTTAAGGCTAATTACTTTTTTGTTGATGAAAGCTGTAATTCCAGATGGGATAAATAGTACTTGGAGCAACATTAAATACTGTTCCCAGCTGACTTTAGAACATGTTTTGAGTTTTGGGCTTGGGCTGTGGTCTGGTGCATATATTGAATTCTTGGCTTAGACCAGCTAGATTACATATTTTAGATTTTCCAGTTTTGAAAAATATACATTTTCACATTAATAATTTTTAAAATAAACTTTACATTTTGAATAATTTTAGATTTACATAGAAATTGCAGTGGGCTGGTGCAGTGGTTCATGTTTGTATTCCCAGTACTTTTGGGAGGTCGAGATGGGTGGCTTTCTTAAGCCAAGAGTTTGAGACCAGCCTGGCCAACATGGTGAAACCTTATCACTAAAAAACAAAACAAAAAAAAACCCACACACCAGAAATTAGCCAGGCCTCGGGCAGGCGTGGTGGCTTACACCCGTAATCCCAGCACTTTGAGAGGCTGAGGCGGGGCGGATCACCTGAGATCGGGAGTTCGAGACCAGCCTGACCAACATGGAGAAATCCGCATCTCTACTAAAAATACAAAATTAGCCGGGCATGGTGGCACATGCCTGTAATCTTAACTACTCGGAATTGCTTGAACCCAGGAGGTGGAGGTTGCAGTGAGCCGAGATCTCACCATTGCACTCCAGCTTGGGCAACAAGAGTGAAACTCCACTTCAAAAAAAAAAAAAAACAATTTAGCCAGGCGTGATGGCCCATGCTTGTAGTCCCAGTTATTCGGGAGGCTGAGGTGGGAGGATCACTTGAGTCCAGGAGGTTAAGGTTGCAGTGAGCCATGACTGTGCCACTGCGTTCCAGCCTGGGCAACAGAGTGAGACCCTATCTCAAAAAACAAACAGAATTAAACAAAAGAAGTTGCAGTGATAGTACAGAAAATTGCCATATACTTCTCACCCAGTTTCTCCTAATGTTAATATTTTATATAACCATGGCACATTTATCAAAACTAGAAGTGAATATTAGTAATGTTACTATTAACAATGGGCTTTATTCAGATTGTACCAGTTTTTCTGCTAATGTACTTTTTCTATTCCAGGGTCCAATCTAGAATCCCACATTGCATTTAGTTTGTGTTTATTTTATTTATTTATTGGTAATTACATTTTTAAAAAAGGTTATAGACTATAAGGATTTCATTTACAAGAATAACATCTTCAGCATATGGCCCTTTCCTGATATGTCTGACTAATGGGTTTGTAAAATGTCTTTGCAGAGATTGCCTTACAACAGGTTTCCATGTTCTTCCGATCAGAGCCAAAGTGGGAGGTGGTGGAACCTTTGAAAGACATAGGTGAGACATTGGCACGCTCATTCTGTTAAAAAGACAGATCACAGAAGTGGATCCTTAGTCATGCTTTCTGATACGTATCCCAAGAACATGCTTAAATGCAGGTGACTTCTTTTTCTTTTTGCATCCCAACTGCTTGAGGATGCAGCTGTTAACCTTTAATACTTAATGAACCTTGGTTAAAGCCTCATCAAAGGATTTGGATGGTAATAACTTTCAGAAACACCATTCCTTCTTCATCTATTTTTTTCACTAAATCTAAACTGAAGTGCTATTTTCCTGCCATTTCCGTGAAAATTTTCTTCATTTACCGTTTCTTTTTAAGTATAGCCTTTACTATGTCAATGTTATTAAATGGTTCTTTTACTTGTGCCTATGTAACTGCGAATAATATTGCCAAACTTAATTTTTCTTGATTACTTAGTCAGTGAAACATATCAATTGTTGCAAAAATTGTGCAGCTCTAAGCACGTTTTTGCTTTTATGGCAGGTTGGAGAATAAGGAAGAAATATTTCTTGATGAAGATTAAAAATCAGCCAAAGGAACGGCTAGTGTTAAGCTGGGTAAGCTAGCTTTTTGCTTCAGTCTCATTCAGTGACTTTAGATAGGTTAATGAAAGCAGATTTGACAAGGGAATTACAAAACTGTACTGTGCTCTTAAGTGATCATGTAGGCCGGGCGCGGTGGCTCAAGCCTGTAATCCCAACACTTTGGGAGGCAGAGATGGGCGGATCACAAGGTCAGGAGATTGAGACCATCCTGGCTAACACGGTGAAACCCCGTCTCTACTAAAAAATACAAAAAACTAGCCGGGCTAGGTGGCGGGCGCCTGTAGTCCCAGCTACTCGGGAGACTGAAGCAGGAGAATGGCATAAACCCGGGAGGCGGAGCTTGCAGTGAACTGAGATCCGGCCACCTCATTCCAGCCTGGGCGACGGAGCGAGACTCCGTCTCAAAAAAAAAAAAAAAAAAGTGATCATGTAAAGGCTTCCTTGGTCCTTTCAAAGAAAAGTCATTTTAAATCGTTTTCCTGTACATTTGGTTATATAAATTCTATTATATTTGGTCAACTAGTAAACATTTGGAAAGAAATAGGAACAGTTTAAAATAATTCTGGAATCTCTTTAGGGTTTACAGTTTTGGAGTTTACTTCCAGAAAAAAAAAAAAACTTGGGTCATTACTTTATCTCTTTGACTTTGAGAGTTGTAGTGATACATTTGGTTAATGGAATTAGATAAGATGACAGTTAAGTCTAGTATTTTTTACACACTGCTTTTCCAGAAAGGTCTTGAGGCAGCCAGACTTATTGTGGTTTTCATCTTTGGTTTCCAGTCATATTTTGGATAATAAAATTAAAGAGAAAGACAAGGAATTTTTCTTTTGGTGACCAAAGCAGTACCCTGATAATCCTTTTCATGTTTTCAGGCTGACCTTGGCCCAGACAAGTATTTGTCAGATAAAGATTTTCAGTGTCTAATCAAACTTCTGCCTTCCTGTTTGGTGAGTATATCTTTCTAGTATTCTCAGTGCTGATGACAGAGTCACAGTATTTTTTCTGGGTGAACATGGACAGAAGAGCTGGAAAAGTGAATGGGGAAATACAGTGGATTTCAGTTCAGACTGAAATTGTATAGGGCTAATCTCATAGATCATAGGCCATTTGAAATGGCATTCATGACATCTACACAACCCATGAAACGTAGTAATTTAAATATAGACTTTGTATTTTAAACAAAGATCAGAGTACGGAAGCAGCCACTTCTCCCAGTCTCTTGTTCTTGGTGAAGGTGTTTATATCAGTGGAACTGAAAGATACTCTTCCTAGCCTGAGAGAACAGAACTAATGAGGATTTAGATAAGCTGGGTGACGAAAAGGCAAAATCGCCATTTTTCTATCTGAGTTGCTACCCTCACAGGCTAACCAGTTGACCTTTAGGAATACACAGTATTATTTATGCTGTTACACAGCTCTAATCCAGGGCCTTCAGTGCAAAGAACCACATTGATATATTTCAAAATATGTGCAGAATGTCTTCAGCAAAGACTAATCTGGCCAGGAAATTGAGTTAACATTGACATTCTTTATCTTGTCTGCATGAAGATGTAGTTCCCTGGAATGAATCACTAGCGAACTGAACACAATTACGCTGACTTGTGCACTTGGTTTGGCAAGTTTGTTTTTGGCCATATAGTGTCTTGTCAAGCTAGCAAAACCAAGCTATTAATGAGGTGCAATGTGAAGCCAAAAGACGCTTTGGTCTTAGAGCTTGATTGGTTGTGTGACACAGGCTGTCAGGAGCTAGTTCTAAATTTCTTTTTTTTTTTTTTTTTTTCAAGATGGAGTCTCTCTCTATCACCCAGGCTGGAGTGCGGTACAGTCTCAGCTCACTACAACCTCCACCTCCTGGGTTCAAGCGATTCTCCTGCCTCAGCCTTCTGAGTAGCTGGGATTACAGGCGCGTGCCACCACACCCAACTAATTTTTGTATTTTTAGTAGAGACAGGGTGTCATCATGTTGGCCAGGCTGGTCTCGAACTCCTGACCTCATGATCCACCTGCCTCAGCCTCCCAAAGTGCTGGGATTACAGGTGTGAGCTACAGCACCTGGCCCTAAATTTCTTTTTACTAGATGTGCTTCTTTTAAAAAAGATAGCACATATAAATGGTTCTTATTAATTGTAGCAAAGTCAGAAGACAGATAAGCAAAAACAAGAAAATAAAACTTACCTGTAACCCCAATCAACCAGAAGTGTGAACCTGTCATGCGCGTCCGTGTGACGAGACCACCAAACAGGCTTTGTGTGAGCAACATAGCTGTTTATTTCACCTGGGTGCAGGCGGGCTGAGTCCGAAAAGAATCAGCGAAGGGAGATAAGGGTGGGGCCGTTTTATAGGATTTGGGTAGGTAAAGGAAAATTACAGTCAAAGGGGGGGTTGTTCTCTGGTGGGCAGGAGTAGGGGTCACAAGGTGCTCAGTTGGGGAGCTTTTTGAGCTGGGATAAGCCAGGGAAAGGAATTTCACAAGATAATATCCTCGCTTAAGGCAAGGACCGGCCATTTTCACTTCTTTTGTGGTGGAATGTCATCTGTTAAGGCGAGGCAGGGCATTTGTACTTCTTTTGTGATTCTTCAGTTACTTCAGGCCATCTGGGCTTATACGTGCAACTCACAGGGGATGTGATAGCTTGGCTTGGCTTGGGCTCAGAGGCCTGACAGAACCAAAATGTTCAGTTGTTACTTTTTAAGAATTTTTGTGATACAAAAAAGTAAATTATATATGTAGTGCTTTAAAACCTGATTTTTTTTCATTAATGGTGTATCATGAGCATCTTTAGTTGTCAAACCGTGAGCATCTTTGGTTGTCAATAAATATAGCATCATTATTATGGGCTGTATAGAATTATCATTGGGTATACCTTAGTTTACTCAATCTTCCATTGACACTTAGATCACCTCCAGCTTTTTGCTCTTATTTAAAAAAAAAAAAAGCCATAGTGAACAATTTTTGCTAAACATTATACCCATCCTTAATTTCTTAAGATAAATACCTATAATTAATAACCAGTGTGTAAGGAGATATTGTGAGACTACATATTCTGTTCTTTATCAAGCTCACTAGCATTTTAGCATTTAATGTGATTTTCTAACTGTATTATTTCTTCTGTATTTATTTATTAGTTGGCATTCTACTCTAAAGAGCTTCTCTTCTCCCTGTTTAAAAAATTTGTATGAGTATGTACTCAAGGATTTTTATTCTACCCATTGTGTTTCTTTTTGGGGTGTTGAAAATGTTCTGTAATTAGATTGTATGATAGTTGCATAACTGAATCATTGAAAATCATTGACTTGTACAGTTTAAATGTGTGAATAGTAATGGCATGTGAATTATATCTCAACAAAGCTGTTAAAAAGTCAGCAGCAACCATTCTGATGTGATAATCAGGAGAACTTCATGATCAATTACTATATTTTCCTGGGTATACCTTTCTACCCCCCAACCTACCGCATGCCAGCCTCGAAAATCCCTGCATAGCTCAGCTCCCATGGGTTTAAATTTTCATGATACTCCTTTGAGCTAATGAGCATTGTAATACCTGTCTGGACCCAGTTTGTTTCATGTAACCAGAATTCCAGGGAAAAAGCACTTTCCTTTCACACATTAAATAATTTGTCTTTTCTCCACCCTAGTTGCTTAATGTCAGTTTCCTCATCTGAGGACACTGTGAATCTTTATGTTGCAAAATTCTATAGAAGGGTAAGAAGATTCATGCCAGCTACTGTGGAAAGGGCTGAGATTCCAGAAGATGCTACTTTTGCCTGTTTTCTGGCTATCATGCTTCTTGGCTTGGCACCCAAACAGCAGTGCATTTGGAATGTTAGGCAAAGCTGTGAACAAAGACACATTGATCCTGGTCTCCATTTGGCAGTTCTGAGATTTGGCTGTATTCTTTACTGACTTACAGAGACAGGATATTAACACTGCTATCCTCAAAACTTGGACATTGTCTGTCTTCCACCACACTTTTGCCTGAGCCGTGAGAGTGCACACACCAAACAGGACCCCTTCACTTGTAGAGTTTACCACATCCATTATCTGTTTCCTGTTTTCCTTTGTTCCTACAGTTTATGTCCCTTCCTCCATCTGAAGAAGGAGGAACTAGCTGGTCACTGAATGACTTGAAAATGCCATGTGTTCAGGGAATATCACTACATTCATATACAACTGCACCACCACAGTAGTACTTGACTCTGCATAACCAGATTCTGGATTTAGAAGGACCTAGATCCTGATACAAATCAATGTGAATTTCTTTTTTGTTTTGACAGCACCCTTACATCTATCGAGTTACCTTTGCCACAGCTAATGAATCCTCAGCGTTGCTAATTAGGATGTTTAATGAAAAGGGAACGTTGAAGGATCTGATCTACAAGGTACCTGTGCAAGTTCATGGTCATAAGGAATTCTCAAGTTCCTTTAGAACCTATTATTGATACTTAGTCTCTAAGACTCCAGAGGCTAGGCCCTGAGGATTTGATGTTAGTTTCGATTTTATTTGGAATTTATTTTTATTCATGCAATAAAAACTCTACCTAGTTTGGTTAAAGAGCATTCCTTTTCCCACATGAGGAAAGGTTGAACATTTAATAATTATGTCCATTACATTGCAAGCTGCTCTCTTAGGCTCTTAGGTCAGTTTTTAAGTTTGTGTTTTGCACTTAACAAAGCAGTACTGAAGAATTCGAACAATATGCAAGACTTTGGGGTCTGCTACGGGTAAGACCAGGCACATCTTCACTGGGCTAGAGAAGGGGTGGAATCCGGGTCAGCCTCTTTCTATCAACAACACAGACTGTTGTATTTTAAAAACTCACATCTTGCAGCTGGCCATCTCTGGTACCCCTAGCCTCTGTAGAATCCTGCCTGGTCAGGGAGTCTGTGTGCAGATATTGGCCCCTCTGCTGCTTTCTTATGTGTTCTTTGTTCTTTTCCAAAGTCAAAACCAAAAGACCCATTTCTAAAGAAGTACTGCAACCCTAAGAAGATTCAGGGCCTGGAACTCCAGCAAATAAAAACATATGGACGGCAAATATTAGAGGTAAGAGGTACTTTTGTTTAAGCTGCATTCAAATTTTATCCAAAATTGCATTATTCACCTGGAAAAGTTCTTAAGTCATATCCAAAATCACTTAAGTTGTCTGATTACTTATAAACTGATTGCATTGTCATATTTTGCCTCAACAAGCAAATATTTGAGACTAAGGCAACAGTCACTTAGGTCTACAAAATTCTTAAAGCTTTAGCTGTTGCAATTTAGTGTCTGAGTTTTAAGAACTTTACTGTGTGGATACCAACTTTTTTTTTTTTTTTTTTTGAGACGGAGTCTTGCTCTGTCGCCCAGGCTGGAGTGCAGTGGCGTGATCTCCGCCTCCCGGGTCCACGCCATTCTCTTGCCTCAGCCTCCCGAGTAGCTGGGACCACAGGCGCCCACCACCGCGCCCGGCTAATTTTTTGTATTTTTAGCAGAGACGAGGTTTCACCGTGTTAGCCAGGATGGTCTCGATCTCCTGACCTTGTGATCCGCCCGCCTCAGCCTCCCAAAGTGCTGGGATTACAGGCGTGATAAGCCACCGCACCCAGCCTGATACCAACTTTTATATTATCTTTGGTTGCTTTTTATCCCTGTGCCAAGATTTTTTATTTTGTTATGTCATATACGTAGCCATATGGCTCCCTTGCAGAAGTATAACCAACAGTAAGAAGCCTTTCCAACATCACCCTCTAGATCAGTATTCTCCAAGCTTCTGGGATTATGCAACCTTATCAGTAATAACCGATTTAATATCCCAATGTTATGTCTATTTAACTATAAATTATATGCGTGTACTACTACACACATACATGTATGTGTATGTGTGTATATATATTATTTCTTTTGGATGGAGAGAGCATACTAATAATATATTTTGTATATTATAAGTTAAAAAAATAATATTTTCACAAACAACTAGGAAGAAAAGTTGTAATATTTTCTTCTAGTCCTTAGTGAATTACTCTGGGCACCCCACTTGGCTATCACTGCTCTAGTTCACCAGGACATTGCAGGGCTATATCTAGGCGTCTCTCTTACTGGGTAAGCCACTGATTATTTACATGACAGCTGAAAGATTTACTGCTTTTTCTGGGATCCTGTTGTGTGTTCCTATTAATAAACAGCTAAATATATTTGGAGGAGAGACTGAACTAGAGATGTTTTCTAATTCAACCCCTTTTTCTGAATTACTGACAGAAGCACTTATATGATAGCCTCACTCATCTATGCAGGAGGATTAAGACTTTGCCCTGAAGAGAGCTGGCCGATTGGAATCAGAAAGTGCTTAAAGCAGAGCCTTTTGGCGTCAGAGTTATTAATTCCAAGCATATGCAGGCTGGTTCTCTATTCTTTTGGGGAAAGAAAGAACTGATGTTGCATCTCACAGCCTCAAAACTGGAAAGTATTCAGCTTCACTTCCTTTTCCAAACAAATGGGTAGAGGTGCCATTTTTCTTCAGGAATCTTCCCAGTGACCTGTTCGGTTTTGCTTCAAAATATATTGACTAAAAAACAAAGTTTAATTTGTCTTATATCTGAATGAGTTGGGGGGAAAATGTAACTTTCCCATATGCTTTAATAGGTACTGAAGTTTCTTCATGACAAAGGATTTCCTTATGGGCATCTTCACGCCTCCAACGTGATGCTCGATGGGGACACTTGCCGGCTGCTAGACCTTGAGAATTCCTTATTGGGCCTGCCTTCCTTCTACCGATCTTATTTTTCACAATTCAGGAAAATCAATGTAAGTTGCTAAAGTATTGAAATAGCAGGTTCAGTTTAGGTGTCAGTTATCCCCATGATCTGCTCATGTAGGAAATAGGCACCAAGTAGTGAAAGGTACAGTTGGGACAGGCCTTGCCCATCAGCCCTCAGAGCATTGCTGTATCTCTGGGAGGCTGAGTTGAAATGGCAGTTGGGTAAGGAGGGAGGTGGACTCACTGATTGGAAAACTGTGGAGGGTCGGACCAAGACCTTTGGGATACCTCATGAGGTTTTACAAAAGGCTTTGGAGTTGTATTTACATTACCAGTGAGGAGCAGGGCTGTCCCTGGGCTTTGTTTCTCTGAGGAGGCTTGGGGCAGGAGCATGGGGGTCCACAAAGCCAAAGTGAAGGGTGAACACACTGCTGCTGTTTCTTCCACAGACATTGGAAAGTGTGGATGTTCACTGCTTTGGCCATTTACTGTATGAAATGACTTATGGACGACCGCCAGACTCGGTGCCTGTGGACTCCTTCCCTCCTGCCCCGTCCATGGCTGTGGGTCAGTATGGGGTTGGGAAGCGTCTTCTGGGCCCTGATAGTGTGCAGAGCCACTCATCCGCTTTTCAGAGTCCAGGAAAGACCCAGAGGAAGTTGCTGTCCTCCACAGCCAGAAATTCTTACCCAATTTAAAAGTAGACCAAATTGGAGTAATTTATTTAAATACACGTCTGTGAAAACTCAGGTGGCTTGTCCATTTGTCAGGCTATCTGACATTTCTGGGAAGTTTTCGTAAAATGCTTTAGAGCTTTGGAAGCAGGAGAATGTAAAGAGATGTATGGCCTGTATGAGTGTGATGCAGAAGCCAGAGCCAGGCAACTTGAAGCCAGTTTCGAGGACTCAGGCAGGCATCAGACATCAGATGAAGGCTGAAGTGAGACTTGTAAGAAACAAGAGAGGCCAGGCATGGTGGCTCACACCTGTAATCCCAGCACTTTGGAAGGCTGAGGCGGGTGGATCACATGAGGTCAGGAGTTCGAGACCAGCCTGGCCAGCATAATGAAATCCCATCTCTACTAAAAATACAAAAATTAGTTGGGCATGGAGGTGTATGCCTGTAATCCCAGCTTTTTGGGAGACTGAGGTACGAGAATTGCTTGAACCCGCCTCTTGGGATATGGAGTTTGCAGTGAGCTGAGATTGCGCCAGTGCACTCCAGCCTGGGCAACACAGCACGACTCTGCCTCAAACAAAAACAAAACAAAACAAGCAAGCCATAGACCAGAAGCCTAGCAGATAAGAGCCTAGCAGGCCCAGACCTAGGGCAGGCAGGCAGGAATGCAGACACCCAGACAAATTGGATCCAGGAGCTCTTACAGCATTTCCTGCGGGGGGCCGAGGGGAGCTGGAGGACAAGTGAGAGCACCTTTAGGAAGGAGGGATGCAGGAACTGGTACAGACTCATCCAGGACCCTTTCATCCCCTCCACAGCCAGGCTGGCACTCACAGCTGGAGCAGAGAGAGGGGAAGGCAGGGTAGCTCTTGGACCCCTGTGCCTTGGAGATACGCAAGTCCACCCTTCACCAAACGTTACTGTGTCAAAAGAGGCAATTCAAGAGAACAGGCCCTGGGACTATTGTGTTGAATTTGAACCGCTGAAGCTGAACAGTGACCTGTGGGTAGAAAAATCTGGCTGCTCCTGTTAATAGCATCCAAGATGTTGGATGATGAGATGTCAACAATTGGCATTTTGTGTGCTGGTTTTGATGAAAAGCAGGCAAGCAGCAAAATGTCTTTCAAGTTCAGAATTTTACTTCTGTATAGTGTTTACATCTCTTTCAAGAGAACAAACACTTTTATGAATGGTATCTTGAATCCTTCCTCCAATTATCTTTGAAATATGTTTAGCTTTCTGTCAGCATGTAGTTGCTAAACCATTTCTTTTGAGTCATCGGTAATGCCAATGTTGCCAACATTCCCCCACCCCACGTATGCCATCTGTCTGTGTGTGAAGAGTTTTGACACTGTCCTGATCAGCCCGCAGACAGTTATTGCAAAGTGGTGTCAAACTTTTCATCAGCAAGTGGATTTGCCAGTGTGTTCTGTGGAACTAAAATGTGTATCTGTTCATTTCAAGTGGCCGTGTTGGAGTCTACGCTGTCTTGTGAAGCCTGTAAAAATGGCATGCCTACCGTCTCCCGGCTCTTACAGATGCCGTAAGTCAATCATATGCGTTGGTTGTAATCTTGATAACTATGTTGAACACCAGACCACTGTGTCCAAGCACCTGGTACTGTAGTAAAGACTCTTGCGGTCCCTGCAGAGTTGGCGTGGCCTGCTTGCTGATGGGCACTTGCAGCATGATGTCCTGACCCTTTGTTTGTGACCTCTCTGCTCTCCTGGTCTGATGGCTGTACTTTAACATCTGTGTCATTTTCACGTGTATCTCCTCACTCAATGTTAGCATTGTGTGTACGTACATTAGCATTGGGTGTGTGTACATGTCGCAGCCCCCAGCTTAGGAAATACTGAAGGAGGGTCCTCTCAAGTGGCTCCATTCTGACCCTGCATCAGCAAACCAGTTGGCCCCCAGCTGTGCATAGTTCACAAGTCACAGGGCCTTGAAGGGTCTGCCCTCCAGGAGGAGGGTAATGTGTCTCTGAGTACCCATGCTTTTGCTTGTGAATTTACTGACTGGGTACTATTTATTAAACTCTAGCACGTACCAGGCACTGTTCTAGGGTCTTGGAGCTCAGAAGACATTTTCTCTGAGACTGGGTTATGCATAGATAACCAGGGCAGCTGAAATAGTGCTTTGGGGCCTTCCCTTCAGTTGCATTTTCTGTTCTTTCATGGAGAGGCAGCAGAGTAGTTAAGAAGGGTGTGCCTGGGGTCGGACAGACCTGGAGGTGGATTCCAGCTTCACCACTTCTACCTGGGTGACCTTGGACAAGTTTCCTAACCTTTGGAAGTAGAGTTTTGTGAACTGTGAAATGGGAATGATAATAGCAGTTCCCACCTCAGAAGGTAGTTGGGAGGATTTAATAAGGTGATTCCCAGAAGGGACCCGGCACTTAATATGTGCTCATTAAGTGTTAGTTATGCTTACTACTGAACCAGCTTATCTTTTTTGAACATCACACACCATGCAGTGTATCTGGTGCTTTGTCTGCATCAGCTTATTGTATAACAGATATACTTTGGAAACAATAATATGGGGAAACAAGGCAGGGGGGACGGCTTGAAATGCATGCAGCCAGAGTTCAGAGAAGGCAGAGATAACTTCAGGTTCCTGGTTCATTCTTTCCACAAGTGTTTAGAGAGGGCCTTCTGGAGGCCAGCTGCTGTCCTAGGCACTGTAATGAAAAGAGGAAACCAAGCCCCTGCCCCGTGGATGTGACATTCTACTGTTCCACAGACACTGCAGCATCTGTCGCCAAACCACAACCATTAATAATAATGTAATAAGGCCGGGCGCGGTGGCTCAAGCCTGTAAT
>NW_012115821.1:13886343-13887225 GCF_000951035.1 Colobus angolensis palliatus | reverse complement strand
CATACAAACTTTTCTAGCAAAATGCACTTGTACTTAGGAAATAGCCTGTATACAGGTTAATTTACTCGAGTTTGTGTTTACATTCCCCATTCCAAAGTTCTTACATCTTTCTCTCAGTCTTCTAGTCCTTAAGTGAATCCAAACATTTTTTCTTCACCTAAGTCTTTCTACCATGTGGGCTTCAGCCATGAAAGGAGCTCTTGGACAGGTGTAAACCATGTTCAATTAAAATGTGTCCTCTGGAAGTAAACAGATGTGTGGCTGAGGGACAGACGGCCCTGAGGAGCCCTGTGGGGAAAGCTAATCCTGTCATTTCTGCTTGTGATGAAGTTCCCATCTTTAAAAAAGAGTAATGTAGCTGGGCGCGGTGGCTCACACCTGTAATCCCAGCAGTTTGGGAGGCTGAGGCAGGTGGATCACTTGAACTGCAGAGTTTGCAGTGAGCCAAGTTTGCAATCACTTGAACTGGGGAGTTTGCAGAGGTTGCAGTGAGCCAAGATCTCACCACTGCACTCCAGCCTGGGTGACAGAGCGAGACTCCGTCTCAAAAAAATAAAATAAAATAAAAAATAAAACAAAGTGGGGGTGCAGGATATTCAGCCAGACATACTGGCACATGCCTATAGTTCCAGCTACTCAGGAGGCCAAGGTGGGAGGATTGATTGAGCCCAGGACTTCCGGGGCAGCCTGGACAACATAACAAAACTCCATCTCTTTAAAAAGTAGGGGAGGGGCAGGAGGCATATTCAAAGAAAGACTCACTTATAGCTGTTTGGGTGCTACCCAAGCAACCATTTCTATTCTTTGACCTGTTTTACCCAGCAGTTCAGAGTTGTTCATGCTTTCCCTCTTTCCCTCTCTCCCTCTCTCCGTCTCTCCCTC
>NW_012115821.1:13882683-13885478 GCF_000951035.1 Colobus angolensis palliatus | reverse complement strand
TCTGTTGCCCAGGCTGGAGTGCAGTGGCGTGATCTTGGCTCACTGCAACCTCCGCCTCCCGGGTTCAAGTGATTCTCTTGCCTCAGCTTCCCGAGTAGCTGGAACTACAGGTGCGCACCACCATGCCTGGCTAATTTTTGTATTTTTAGCAGAAACAGAGTTTCACCATGTTGTCCAGGCTGATCTTGAACTCCTGACCTCATGTGATCCACCTGCCTCAGCCTCCCAAAGTACTGAGATTACAGGTGTGAGCCACTGTACCTGGCTCATGCTATTGTTTTTAATATACTTTTTTTTTGGTCACATGGGTAATTTTTTAATCATTTTTTATTATTTTTATTTTTAACTTTTAGGTTTGCGGGTACATGCAAAAGTTTGCTACATAGGTAAACACATGTCATGGGGGTTTGTTGTACATACTTCATCATCCAGCTATTAAGCCCAGTACACAATAGTTATTATTTCTGCTCCTCTCCCCACCCCTCCCCCTAAGTAGACCCAGTGTCTGTTGTTTACTTTTTTGTAATAACATACCTTTTATTATTTTTTTTGAGACGGAGTCTTGCTCTGTTGCCCAGGCTGGAGTGCAGTGGTGCAATCTTGGCTCACTGCAGCCTCTGCCTCCTGGCTTCCAGGGATTCTCCTGCCTTAGCCTCCCAAGTAGCTGGGACTATAGGCACGCACCACCACACCCGGCTAATTTTTGTATTTTTAGTAGAGATGGGGTTTCACCACACTGCCCACTCTGGTCTCGAACTCCTGACCTCTCAAGTGATCCCTTTGCCTCAGCCTCACAGAGTGCTGGGATTACAAGACATGAACCACCATGCCTGGCCAGTAATATATTTTTGAAGAGAGAATTGATTTACTTCAAAAGCTACTGCTTTTTAAAATGAAGTGTGAGAAATACTTAGAAGAAAATTACTTTCCTGTTAGATTCCAATCAGGACAGTTCCTTTCTACTTGAACATTTTTATGTTACTGAACTCTAGAATAAATTTTATCCTCTTCTGAGGCAAAAAAAAATAGCAGAAAACTATTCTGTTTAGAAATATCTACTGCATATATTATTTGCGATATTTTTGCAAATTAGCATTCGCAAAAGTAATTTCTTAAAAATGCAATATTGCCTATAGCGGGGAAACCCCCCTAATACACAGCTGTCCCAGATATCCTAGTAACACAGTGGGAAGGGGGTCACAATGGGTAACTTGCAAACCCCTTTGCATTTGTTAATGAACATGGAATGGTGGATGGGGCCGGGGGCTGGAGGATGTGGTGCAGGGAAGGGAGACCTCATGGGCTAAAGGTGTCTTAATCTGCTTTAATCCTAGTCTGAGAGTGCACCTGGTTCAAGAAAGATTTTTGTTTGTTTCTTTTCTTTACAGATTATTCAGCGATGTTTTACTAACCACTTCTGAAAAACCACAGTTTAAGGTAAAGACAATTATATTGTTTTTTTGGTTTGTGACATAACTAAGTGGACTTTGAAAGTTAGCTATATTTTTAGCCAAAAAAAGAAAAGATGTATAATAGGGAAAATTTAGAAACAATCTAAATGTCCTACAATTAGGGGCTAGGTTAATAATTTATGGTACATCTATTTGATAATATAATTAAAAGTGAAATTGATAAAGACATTGTAGTAATATGCAAAATGATTTAGATTTGTTCTTAGGTATAAAAGAAATAAGATAATGTGTAAAACAACATACCTATCTAGAAACAAGCCTGGAAGGAAGTCTTCTCCTGGGAAGCAGTGGTGTTATGTGTTATGGAAAGAGAGTGGGCTTCAGAACCCAAAAAAACAGAAGGATATCTTACTTTGTTCTTATAATATTAGCTGTTATCTACAGCACAGTTTTTCAACCACGGCATTTGATGTTTTGGGCCAGATGATTCTTTGTTGTGGGGGTTGCCTGTGCATGGTAGGATGTGAAGCAGCATCCCTGACCTCACCACTAGATTCCAGCAATACTCCTTGCCCCCTCTCCTGCGCTGTGACAACCAAAAATGTCTCCTGGGGGGTATGCAAAATTGCTCCCAGTTGAGAGCTGCTGACCTGTGGGCAAGCACTTAATCTTTGAGTCTGCATGTACTCATGTGTAAAATTGGTGAGTAATGTATGTCTGTTGTCATTAGACAACTGAGGCCATCTACAGAAACTCCTTGTCTGGGCCATGGCTCTTGGCAGTGCTCACTGTGAGTGCAATTTGGGTGGGAGGATAAAAGGTAATTCTCCCTCTCCTTTCTATATTCCAAAAGAACATGTAGTACTGTTAGGATGAAAATAAATTTAGAAAACAAAAGAAAAAAAGAAAGAAAACCAAGGGTTAGAAGATTGTGTCAGTGCGAGAGGTGCTTTCCTCCGTTCTGTTTTGAAAGTTAGAGGAATTCTGACAGTAATAGCTTCTTTGGATCTGCAGTAGGAGAGAAAAAACATTTAAATTATTATCTTCTTCAATGAAACATCTTAGGAAATTTCTTCAGCCTTGTCAATAAATATATTCTCCTCCAACCCTGACAGTCCGGCCTCTAGGATTCAGGAATTAGTATTAGACCTCGCTCTTCCCCTAAGCCAGAGAGCCTATGCAGCAAAGATAGTAAGATTTTAAAATCCAACATTAATTATTGTATGTACACTGACTTTCTGGAAAGATATACAGGAGACTGGTAACATTGGTTTCCTCCATGGATGTAGGTAGGAGACTTTTCACTGTGTATGTGCCCTTTTATACCTTTGGGATTTTAAACCATGTGACTGTATTACCTACTTACAGCTTTTTTTTTTTTTT
>NW_012115821.1:13857256-13878448 GCF_000951035.1 Colobus angolensis palliatus | reverse complement strand
CCTGTAATCCCAGCTACTCAGGAGGCTAAAGCAGGAGAATTGCTTGGACCCGGGAGGCAGAGGTTGCAGTGAACTGAGATCACACTACTGCACTCCAGCCTGGGTGACAAAGTGAGACTCTGTCTCAAAAAAAAAGAAATGATGGAGGCAGAGGTTGCAGTGAGCTGAGATCATGCCAGTGCACTCCAGCCTGGGGAACAGAGTGAGACTCTGTCTCAAAAAAAACAAGAAAGAAATGATAGGCTCAGAAACAAACTGGGCTGTTGTTAGGAATGTCTCTCAACAGGGAAGGCTGGAAAGTTTAATCTTGTAAAATTCAGAACATAAATCTCTCACAAAGAAAATATCTATGAAGTTATAAAATAATAACTGGTTGAATTTGTGTATGTTCCAATAAGCTTTATATAATTAAAAAAAATTTTTTTTTCTTTAGAGACAGAGTCTCACTCTTGTTGCCCAGGCTGGAGTACAATGGTGTGATCTCGCCTCACTTCAACCTCCACCTCCCGGGTTCAAGCAATTCTTCTGTTTCAGCCTCCCGAGCAGCTGGGATTACAAGCATGTGCCACCACGCCTGGCTAATTTTTGTATTTTTAGTAGAGACGGGGTTTCATCATGTTAGTCAGGCTGGTCTTGAACTCCTGACCTCAGGTGATCCAACCACCTTGGCCTCCCAAAGTGCTGGGATTACAGGCATGAGCCACTGTACCCAGCCAATTTTTTTAATTTTTAATTTTAATGTTAATTTTTTTTTTTTTTTGAGGTAGGCAATTGTTTGTTGCCAGGCTGGAGTGCAGTGGTACAATGACAGGGCTCAGTGCAGCCTCAATCTCCTGGGCTCAGGTGATCCTCCTGCCTCAGCCTGTTGAGTAGCTGGGACAACAGGCATATGCCACCACACCCTGCTCATTTTTTAATTTTTTGTAGAGACAGGGTCTCACTATGTTGCCCAGGCTAGTCTTGAACTCTTGGCCCCAAGTGGCCTCCCAAAGTGCTGGGATTACAGGTGCGAGCCACTGTGCCTGACCTAATTTAAAAATTTTTAATTTTTATAAAAAATACAATATAAAATTTACTCTCTGAACCATTTTTAAGTGTACAGTTTAGTGGTGTTAACTATCTTCACATTGTTGTATAACAGATCTCTAGAGCTTGCAACCTGAAACTCTATACCTGTAGAATAATAACTCCCCATTTCTCCCTCCCCACAGCTCCTGGCAATCACTATTGTACTTTGTTTCTATGATCTTGACTCCTCTAGAAACCTTATATAAGTATTTATCCTTTTGTGAATCATTTATTTCACTTAGCATAATGTCCTCAATGGTCATCTATATTGTAGCATGTGACAGTATTTCCTTTTTTTTAAGGCTGAATAATATTCCATTGTATGTATATGCCACACTTTGTTTATCCATTCATCTGTGATGAACATTTAGGCTGCTTTTACCTCTTGTCTATCATGAATAATGCTACAGTTCACATGAGTGTGCAAATATCTTTTTGAGATCCTGCTTTTGATTCTTTTGGATATATACCCAGAAGTGGAATTCCTCATGTGGTAGTTCCATTTTGTAGTTTTTTGAGGCACGTCCATAATGTTTTCCATAGCAGCTCTACTCCTCTACATTTCTACCAGCAGCGTACAAGGATTTCAGTTTCTCCACATTCTCACCAATACTTATCTTATTATTTTAATAGTGGCTATCCTAATGAGTGTAAGGTGATGTCTCATTGTGGTTTTGATTTACATTTCTCTAATGACTAAAGACATTGAGTGTCTTTTCATATGTTTGTTGGCCATTTGTATATTTTCTTCAGAGAAATGTCTATGTCTTTTGCCTCTTTTTAATTGGGTTACTTAAATTTTGTTGTTGAGTTGTTGGAGTTCCTTTATGTAGTCTGGATATTAACCCCTTATCAGACCTATGATTTGCAAATACTATGTCCCATTCCTTGAGTTGTCTTTTTACTCCGTAGTTCTTTGTTGTACCAATGTTTTATTTATTTTTCTTTTTTTTCTTTTGGAGATAGGGTCTTGCTCTGTTGCTTAGGCTGGAGTGCAGCAGCACAATCTCAGCTCACTGCAACCTCCACCCTCCCAGGTTCAAGCGATTTTCCTGCCTCAGCCTCCCAAGTAGATTACAGGCATGCACCACCACACCTGGCTAATTTTTGTATCTTTAGTAGAGATGGGGTTTTGCCATGTTGGCCAGACTGGTCTCGAACTTCTGACCTCAAGTGATCCACCTACCTCATGCTCTCAAAGTGTTGGGATTACAGGCGTGAGCCACCGTGCCCAGCTGCACCAGAGTTTTAAATTGATGAAGTTTAATTATTTTGTCTTTTATTGCCTGTGCTTTTGGTGTCATATCCAAGAAATCACTGCCAAATCCAGTGTCATGAAGCTTTTCCCCTGTGTCTTTTCTTTTAGGAGTTTTATAGCTTTAGGTCTTCCATTTAGGTTTTGAATCCATTTTGAGTTAATTATTGTTTATGGTGTAAGGTAAGGGTCCAGCTTCATTCTTTTGTATGTGGATATCCAATTTTCCCTGCACCACTATTGAATATACTGTCCTTTCCCCCATTGTATGTTCTTGGAAGCCTTGTCAAAGATTATTTGACCATATCCACAAGGGTTTATTTCTGGACTCTCTCTTCTTTTCCACTAGTCTGTGTATCTGCCTGCATGTCAGTACCACACTGTTTTAATTATTGTAGCTATGTAATAGGTTACAAAATCAGGAAACGTGAGGCCTTCAACTTTGTTTTTCTTTTTCAGATTGTTTTGGCAATTTACAGCCCTTGAGAATCACTTGAATTACTTGAAACATATCATGTTTATTTATGTTTTAGTTTATGTGTTCATTGCTAAAAAATGCTAGAGAAGTGAGTGTGTTAGGGATACCAGAAGTGGCTGGGGTAGGATTTGAATGGACAGCTTTAACTGATTTTATTCCAAATGGCTCTTGATAACCACCTGCTCCTTCATTTACTCCAGGACTTGGGAGTATCTCCAGCTACCTGTTTCAATGGATGATGTACTTTTATCTCCTTTCAGATCCCTACAAAGTTAAAAGAGGCATTGAGAATTGCCAAAGAATGTATAGAGAAGAGACTCATTGAAGAACAGAAACAGGTAAATTGATAACAGTTCCTCTTTACCTTTTAGTGTCCCCATCTTCTGCCGTGGTTTTTATAGTGATTGACATTTGACTGTTCACTCCACAAATATTTTAAGCATATTTACTTTCAGCCAGCCTTTAGGCTGAATGCTGCCCCGCAGAGCTGAATACTTGACAGTCCTGCCCTTAGTCCTGCTTAGTCTATGTGGGAAACAAACATGTCCAGGAAGGGCAGTCTGGGTTTCTGATCAGGGCATGCTGGCTGGTGGTAGTTGGGGGCATGCATGGTCCATGCTATCTCACCACATTCTTCTTCTGTAAAAGAGGGGAAGGCAGGAAGGCATTAGGGGCATGAGAAAGGACCTCTTCCTCTGGCATACTCCTCTACCTGGCATCCAGACCCGAGCCAGGAAGTAGACAGCCTGAGCAAGGAAAGTTTTTTTTATCCAAATAAAATGTGGTTTGCCAAAACATGTTGGAGAAGATTTTCATTAGGAAGCTGCCTTCTGTGGGATATGCTTATATCTTATGGTCTCTTAAAGATTCACCAGCATCGAAGACTGACAAGAGCTCAGTCACACCATGGATCTGAGGAGGAAAGAAAGAAAAGAAAGATTTTAGCTCGAAAGGTAAGTCTGGTGTCTCTCTGCATTCCCTCCATGAGTTCATGAGTACATGTGAAGAAAGCTCTAGGTTAATGGTGCCCATTTAATGACAGATGGCTGTGCTATATCTCCTTGAAAGCTAAGACTATTTCCATATGACTGGGGTGCAGCTTTTTTGGGAAAAAAAAAAAAAAAGAGCCATATGATAATCAGCAGAGAAATGGCCCATGTAGTTTCCTAGCTTGCTGGGCAGATCATGGCATAATGTATGTAATTGGAGGACACAATTGGCCTGAGCAAGTAAAGTCAGCATTTGTTGTTTTATTTCCCCCTTTAGTTTTGGCTGGGACTTCTTCACTGTATTAAGTTATGGGGCTGAGTATGACCTTGTCTGTAGCTAGTTTAATGGTATGCCTGGAAAATATTTTTATTCTGACTTCCAGCTTCACTGTGTTCATTCTTTGCTTTCCTCTCCCCTCTCCCCCTTTTATTTTATTCTTAAAGAAGTCAAAACGATCTGCTCTTGAAAATAGTGAGGAGCATTCAGCGAAGTACAACAACTCCAATAATTCAGGTAACTGGCTATAGATGATAATGGGACCCAGGACCCAGAGGTCAGGGTCAGGAGTCTCTAGTTGGTCAAGAGGTCTTGAGTTCTGCTGGCCAGAAACTGGGCAATGTAGTAATGACTACAGAGAACAAAGTAACTTTGTCTCTAATGAAGGATTGCAACAGCATTCATAGGCTTACAGCACTCAAATGCTAGAAGGGACTTCTGAGGTAATGGGGTAGCTCACCTTCTTCACTGATGGCAGAACTTGATCAACTAAAGACACAGGCTGGATGAGCCACAGCTGGAGAATGGCTCATCCAGCCTGTGGATGAGCCACAGCTGGAGAATGCAAGTGGCATGGCCAGAGCTGGAGATTGGAAGCCGTGAATAGAGAAAGTCCATAGACTCCAGAAGGAGAGTGAGTCACATTGACACCACTGCAGAGTCCAGACTGGAGAAGGGCTCAGGGAGAGCTGCAAAGGAGAGGAAGGAGGGGAGGTCCCAAAGAGGACCAGTGCAGGCTCCTCGGGGGTGAATGCTGTTGTGGCTGGCGGGTAATTTCAGAATTGGAAGCCTATTTTCTCCATGGTTGATGGGAGGGTCATGGACCAGTCATGGTCATTACTATGCTGAGACTCGTGACTCCAAACAGCAGTCATTCTGTCCAGTGGCTAATTTTTTATAGAGCAGAGAAAGCCTGACAGTGTGCTCTCTACCTTCTAAGACCCTGCCTGCCTGCAAAGCTGTGTCACGTGCAGCCAGGTGGGACTCAAGGACTTCAGGATACCCCAGTGCCCTCAGGAGTTTAGGAAAATGAAGTAGCAGTTAATGGATATATACAGATAATTCCCAAACCCTACTGGAATCAGGCAGTCAAGCTTCTCCCCATTAAAGTTAATTAGCACTACAAACAGTATAAAGACAGCATGCATTGAGTTTTACCCCCTTTTTCAGTGAAACACCCTCATATTTTATAGGGAACTGAGGGAATATTGCAAGTAGAATAGTATTAAGCTGGAGGGAGGTGTGGTTTGATCAGGACATTTCTCATGATGGCCAGTGTCCATGAGGCACCAACATGACCTGTGGGTAGTGAGTGAAGTGATGGCTGGGGCCTTAACCACACCAAGCTCTGGTTGCTTCTCAGGCATGTGATGACAGCCCTCCCTTTGGGTGTGTGTGCCTATCAGCACATCAGAAAGCACCTGACTAGGGAGATTTGGTTAACCTCTCCATAGGATCTCTATGTGTGGGAGGAGGCTTTCTGTGTCCACGGAAAGGCTTATGTAGGAACCTCTGCTAATTGGGCCATTTCATGTCAGCTCAGGAAGATATTTTCTAGGGATCACCAAGTAATGGGGAGATACTGAGAACGTGGGAATATTTGCAATATAATAAGGTTACTAGATCCAGAAAAAGCATGCAACAGGTGGGATTTTGCACATTGTTTTAATGTGAATAAGGGTATTTACTGATTCTAGATAAGAAAAGGCCTGTGAAATCCATGAACTGAGTAGACCCTATCTAGTTGACTCTTCTTGCTGATAAAATGGAACTTCTGCAGAATGTGTTACCGGGTAGATGCTGTAGGGAGCTCTCCCTTCCTTTGGAAGCCCCCAGCAGGCTGCTCTGCCCCTCTCTGTCCCCTGTACCACTTGTGGCCTCTGTTATTTTGTCATTACCCAGGAGTGGAGGTTGGGTCAGGAAAAGATACTGCAGCCAATTGCATAAGCTGTTGATTGTGCAAAGTTTCAAACCAGGCAGGCTTTGGGGAGCAGTGGGAGGCAAGGAGCTTTTAGTAGCTTGGGAAGGAGGTGGACCTTGCACCAGAGTAAAAGCCTGTCATTGGGTCCAGTCTCTGAGTTTTTTGTCCCTCATCATCTTGTTTCACAAGGCTCACACACTAAGCCAAGTATAGATTCTCAGACAGCAGTGGGTCCCAGCCTGGGCCAAATTCCAAATGTCTTTCGTTGGTCCCCATGAGGGTTTCTCTGTGTTTTATCTTAGCAGGATCTGGGGCCAGCTCACCTCTCACGTCCCCGTCATCGCCAACTCCACCCTCTACATCAGGTTAGTGATGGAGTAAAGTGACATGCCACCTTCCTGTCTGCCAACAGGAGGAGCAGGCTTTGCCTCTTCCTGCCTTGGCCCAACAATTTCAGGGGTTAGATAGCAGTAGCTTTCTCAATAGAGATCAGTGGGAGTGCAAATAAGCAGTGTCATTTGGGAGAGCTGAGGGGCTAGATTTCCAAGCTCAGTTTTCACAGGGAATGGACCAGTTTCAGGGCCACTAGCCACCCCCTGGCTCCAGCTTGCTGTCTTTGCTGAAAAGTTTCATGCAGAGCTCCTCAGATTGGAGCCTGTCTTGGTACGTGCTCAGCTGAACAACACAAACACACTGTGGCCCAGGGGTCCCGTGCTGCTGGCCTGTCTCCTCAGGGAGCCCGTCCATAGGGTCAGTTTTGTCACAGAGCACAACTGGTCTAGGTGGAGGAGTGAAAGAGTCACTGTGTTTCTGATTTTCTGGCAACGATTTGACTCTGTTTTGCTCTGTAATGTATTTAATTATCTGAATATTTTTCTGTTATTAGCCTTTGTTTCTCCTTTGTAAATTAGATACAAGTTTTGATTGAAAAATGTAAAAAGAATTTATCTTGGAGATTGCTTATAAAAATAATCTCTGATTTTGTGGAGTAGCCCCATGATATCTTTCTTTTATTTTTGAGCCAAGATGTCTCTCCTAAAGTCTTTTGCAAGCCCAGTAAAAACAGTTGGGACGCCAGTATCTCCTTTTGCTTCTTAAATGAACCAGTTGTTTTAGATGTGCGAGGAGCTGCTTCTGCCACTCAGAGCTTGCTGGCCGTGCTTGGAAGGGTTCCTACAGCTGTGTGAAGGGAGAGTCACTGGCAGGGGGTTGGTATATGAGTTGATCCCATATTTATTGTTAATACCTAACACAGCACCCAGGAGCTGCCAAGAGCATTCCTCAACTCCACTCAAATGCTTCTAACTGACCCTGCTAAGAAAACGAAAGCAAGCAAACACAAGGGGACTAGTGTGAATGACTTACTTCTGGCTGAGGGTGGTTACTGGTGCCTTACTACTGAATGTTCTAGGGCCAGGGCCTGTTTTGGGTAGCAGAGTTCCTGGTCCATGGGAGGATATTCTTGTCCTTATCTTACTTTGTCAGATTTCCCAAGAAAGCCCCCAAATGTTGATCAAGACAGAAAATAGGCCTTTTTTGTCTTTTGTGGAGATAAACTGTTTAGTCCGATCAGAAATGTGTGGTGATCTACTGCCCAGACTATATTGAGCCATTTCCTAGAAGATAGGATGTTAATTTAACACCACTTGGGCATATTAAGAAAATTGGGGCCGGGCACAGTGGCTCAAGCCTGTAATCCCAGCACTCTGGGAGGCCGAGACGGGCGGATCACGAGGTCAGGAGATCGAGACCACCCTGGCTAACACGGTGAAACCCCGTCTCTACTAAAAAAATACAAAAAAACTAGCTGGGCGAGGTGGCGGGCGCCTGTGGTCCCAGCTGCTCGGGAGGCTGAGGCAGGAGAATGGCGTAAACGCGGGAGGTGGAGCTTGCAGTGAGCTGAGATCCGGCCACTGCACTCCAGCCTGGGCGACAGAGCGAGATTCTGTCTCAAAAAAAAAAAAAAAAAAAAGAAAATTGGAGAAAATTAATAATGAGAATCCATAAGTCCTCCTTTAACAAGCAAGGCGCTTGAGGCACCTGTTTCAGGGTTCACAGCCCTTCTCTGTGTGGTTAGATCTGCCCCTGCTCAGTTGACAGTTGGTTCTTATCTCTAAATGCCTTTGGGAATTTACAATCTATTTGGACTTTTGGGGGGAATTCTCTAATTTATCTGTGTTTAAATGGGTGCTGTCTCATACAGTAGCAAGTCTGCATGAGATAAGGTAACTTTTAGAATGAGAGAAAAAAGAGGAATCTTGTGTAATTAGAGTCAATATTGGGAAAACTTGGAGGTGAGTGGGGGGGCATTCCTGTGAATTTGATAGCACCCAGCCTGAAGGGGAGTCTTGAGGATTTAGAAGGAAAACATGTGAGGCCCCAGCACAATGCCTGGCAGAGTGAGAGTGCCTGGCAGAGATGAGAGGTTCCCAGCAAATATTGGCTCCTCCTTTCTTTTATCTCCTTAATGTTTTGTTGATGAAATTGACTCAGCCTGCAATCTGACCTCTGCTGGGCATTTCCTGTAATGCATCTCATGAAAATGGTAACTAATATTTAGCATTTGCCTGGCAACCTAGCATTTCAGGCCCTAAGCATTTCAACCCAAGGGAGTTTATTCATTCAAGATGTAGTCAAGGTGCATTTACTGAGAACCTACTGGTTTGCTAAGGACTGTGCTTGGCCCTGGGTTACAGAAATGGCTAGACAAGGCCCTAGCTCTTGTGGAGTCACATTTCCAGTGCCTCTCAGAAGCTTCAAAACAATAGACACTGTTTAGGAAAAAACTCACACTCAAAGTGTTTTTTCTTATTCTATCACTCAACACTATAATAATCAACACAGACAGACTTCTGTGACCAAATGTCAGGGCATGGGGGAGTGGTTCTGTCCACCACCAGGTAAGCAATCAGTTTTGTTGTGGATACTAGCTGGGTATCCTCTCATGCAATTCTGACACTATCTACCTGGAGATAGCATCAGACTCCACAGGTTGAGGCTCAGTCCCCAAAACGACTTACTCTTTCTGACACCATTTGCAAGGATAGGACTCCAGAACTTTTGACCAACCAGCTTCAAGTAGGAGTTCCCACAGCTCCCTCTTTAGTTTCTGTTACTTTGCTGGAGCAGCTCACAGAATGCAGGGAAGCATGTTTACTGGTTTATTATAAAGGATGTTACAAAGGATACAGATGAAAAGATGCATAGGGCAAGGTGTGGGGGAAGGAGCTTCCATGCCTTCCCTGGGCACATCACCCTTCAGGAACCTCCGCATGTTTAGCTATCAGGAAGCTCTCCAAACCCTGCCCTCTTGGGCCTTTTATGGAGATGTCATCAGATAGGCATGATTGACAACCATATAGAAATGTTGTTATAGAACCCAATTTGGGTCCGTTCACCCAGTGCAATAAAACCAGATCCCCACACCAAGGCTGTTTCAGTGATAGAAAGGAAAGCATTTATTGCAAAGTGCTGTGCAAGGAGGACCTGGCAGTGAAATGCTCAAAAATCAGCTTCTGACCTTCCAGGTGGCTTACAGGCAAGGATTTTTAACAGTGGGGTAAATTTCAGGAAAACAGAAGCTACAGGCAAAATTACAAATCAGTACACCGAGGTTGCACATTGGTTTAAGTTTAAAAGGGCAGGACATCTTGGGGGTAGGGGGTGCTCACAGGTAGATTCAGAGATCTAACTTGCAGTTGATCTTAGTTGCAGAAGCTCTAAGAATTTTGGGGTCAGTAGAAAAATGCTAACTTGCTAGGGGGGTGACTTTCTCCAAGCCTCTCAGGAAGAAACTTAGAACAAAGGACAGTGGGATCCGTAATAGGTACAGTTTAGTCTTCTTTTCCTCCTAATCTGGGATCTTTGTGGTGAGGGTCTTCAGTGGGGGCCTGAGCCTTTGAAAGACAACTCAGGGACATACGTTAAGATCTTATCTTTAGTTTGTATAGGGCAAGGGAACTTCTCTGGAGCTTTAACTTCCTTGGCTATTGTTCTTAAGCCACTTATTAACTTCTTGTTTACCAAGTTACTTAATTACCTCTAGGGCTAGCTGGATGCCTGAAATTTTTCTTAAAGGAACATTTGGATTTTTCCTTATTTCCATGCCTTGAGGTTTACAGGTCCCTAAAAGTTGGGGGTGGTCCCAGTTCCATCTCAGTGTGATTGGACAAAAAGGGTATGATATGACCCCAGCAAGGCCTGTTTGTTCAGATTCTGCTTGGCCTCTCTGTACAACTTTCCTTCTTCTAGGGTATGGGGCATGTGTAGGAGATGCTTAGCAAATCTTTGATTTACATAGGCTTGCTCTGCCTTCAAGGCCTCTGCGGAGTGACAGCAGGACTCTGCGCCTAGGTATTACACCATTTTTGTTTTTGAGACAGAGTCTCGGTCTGGTGTCCAGGCTGGAATGCAGTCGTGCGATCTTGGCTCACTGCAACTTCCACCTCCTGGGTTCAAGCGATTTTTATGTCTCAGCCTCCCGAGTAGCTGGGATTATAGGCACTCACCACCACGTCTGGCAAATTTTTTTGTATTTTTGATAGAGATGGGGTTTCACTATGTTGGCCCAGCTGGTCTTGAACTCCTGACCTCAAAGTGATCCACCTGCCTCGGCTTCCAGAGTGCTGCAATTACAGGCTTGAGCCATTGTGCCCAGCCAGGATTGCAACTTTTGGCTGGCCAGCCCCTGTTTAGGCTGTTCTTCCTTGCAGAACTGGAGGTCGGCCTTCTTCTGGGCTCAAGTGATCCTCCTGCCTCAGCCTCCTGAGAGACTGGGACTATAGGCGTGCACCACCACATCAAGCTAATTTTTAAATTTTTTGTAGAGACAGGGGTCTCACCTTGTTGCCCAGGCTGGTCTCAAACTCCTAGGCACAAGTGCTTCTCTCACCTCAGCCTCCCAAATTGCTGGGATTATAGCTGTGAGCCACAGCACCTGGCCTCACAGTTCTTTCTAATCAAGCACACTCTAAATCCTAAATCCACTGTGCACTCTGGCCTTTGGCAGTTTGCTCAGCAATAGATCAGCTTAGGTAAGTTGAATTCAGCAGCAGTGCCTTTCTTCCCTAAAGCATCAGTTGTAAGCACATTTATGGCAGCTAAAGGTGGTCTTAATCTCAGTTTCTAAGTGAAGGAGTCTTACTCTTTTTTTTTTTTTTTTTGAGACGGAGTCTCGCTCTGTCGCCCAAACTGGAGTGCAGTGGCCAGATCTCAGCTCACTGCAAGCTCCACCTTTCGGGTTCACGCCATTCTCCTGCCTCAGCCTCCCGAGTAGCTGGGACTACAGGCGCCCGCCACCTCGCCCGGCTAGTTTTTTGTATTTTTTAGTAGAGACGGGGTTTCACCGGATTAGCCAGGAGAGTCTCGATCTCCTGACCTAGTGATCCACCCGTCCCGGCCTCCCAAAGTGCTGGGATTACAGGCTTGAGCCACCCGGCCTAGGAGTCTTACTCTTATGAGCCCTTTCCAGCAATTGTGTAAGGGCTGGGGCCCCTCCCTTTTCTTACTGCGGCTTCTTCTCTGGGGGCTCCTTCTTGAGGTCATTACCAAGTTGATAGGAGAAATATCCTTTCTCTAAGTCTGCTGGCAGTTGCATTGGGTGGGGTGGGATTCTCTAAGACTCTTTTGCTGAGACCCCTGTTTTTTCAGTAAAAACATTCCTAGTACTGTCTTTTCTGCAAAAAGTTGTTTTCTGCCTCAGGAAGGTCCCTCTTTCCAGGACTTTACAATTCTTTATCCTGGTTTATTTCATGGTAATATCACCAACTAGTGTTTATCCTCTATTCAGAGAACTGATAGGTTGTAAAGGACCCAATTTACACACACGCAAAGATTCCCTCCCACCCTCCTTTGGGAGCAGACAGGCCTGTTGCCTTGCTATCTGTTTTTTTGAGACAAGGTCTCTGTCACCTTGGCTGGAGTGCAGTGGTGCAGTCACGGCTCACTGTAGCCTTAACCTCCCACCTCAGCCTCCCGAGTGGGACTACAGGCATGCGCCACCACCCTTGGCTGATTTCTGTCTTTTTTGTAGAGACGGGTTTTGCCATGTTGCCCAGGCTGGTCTTGAGCTTTGGGGCTCAAGTGATCTGCCCGCCTTGGCCTCCCATAATGGTGGGATCACGGCCCTTTTTCTAGAAAAATGGGTTTGTAAAAGAGTATTTTGGGAAAGCTAAGTAAGCAGAGGACCCTACATTGTTATTTAAAATAATTATATGTAATATATTTGGAACACTTATTTTGTGCCAGGCACTGTTGCTTTATAGTCATTTGTTTCAGTTAATCATCGTGAATACCTTCTTTTCCAGTGTGAGTGGACTCCTGCTTAGCTCCATTTTAGAGTTGAAGAAACTGATGCTCTAGTAGGGTTAAGAGACTTTGACCAAGGTCACACAAGTTAGGGGGGGTGCTAGAGCCAGGAGTGTAACTTGTTCTGTCATTGTTCATTTACCCCATTGATATACTGAGTGCCTGCTTTCTGAGGGTGCACTGCAGGGCCTGTACTCTTAAATACTGTGTTCGGCTGGTGTGAAAAGAACCCTGAATGTTGAGTCAGTAAACCAGAGCTTGAGTCCTACTTAGCTCTGCCACATTCCCACTATGACCTTGGACAAATAATTTCTGTTCTTTGAGGCTGTCTTTTAAAAGAAGTCTCGCTCTTTATTAGATAGGTGGCATACATGGCGAGGCTTTATAAGCAGTAAAGCACTATCAGGTATAAACTGGCAGCTAAAGGTGGTCTTAATCTCTGTTTCTAAGTGAAGGGGTCTTACCCTTATGAGCCCTTTCCAGCAATTGTGTGCCTTTTTTTTTTTTTTTTTTTAAAAAAAAGAATATCCTGTAATCGGATAATTCTAGCTGTTCTTACTTGTAGTTTATATTTTAAGCAATAATTTTGAGGTGAGAGAGCTGGCAGTTTGTAGAAAACCCAGTCTGCAAGAATGAGTGGAGAGAAAGGGAAGTTTCAAATCTGCAGAGAAAGAGGTGTGGGAGCCCTCCGAAGGTTTGCTTAAAATTCAACTCGCAAAACAGATTTAATAAGAGAAAAGGCATACGAGTTTATTATTTAATGTGTATACACAGGAGCCTTCAGAATGAAGACCCAAAGGTACAGGGAAAATTGTCCATTTTTATGCTTAGGTTCAACAAAGTATGGACAGCTGTGTGGAAATATGATTGGAGGAAAAGGCTATGATCTAATGCTAATAGGCTGAGTGGGGAAACCCAGCAAGGCTGTCTGTCTAGATTGTTCTCAGCCTGTCTGAGCAGCATTCCTTCCTTCTGGGGGTGGGCAGGACCCTCTCTGGAATGGGGGTCTTACGACCCATAGTCAGACAAGGTAGGTCAGGCAATTTCTTTTCTTTTTTGATATGGAGTTTCGCTCTTGTTGCCCAGGCTGGAGTGCAATGGCGCGATCTCGGCTCACTGCAGCCTGTACCTCCCGGGTTCAAGTAATTCTCCTGCCTCAGCCTCCCAGGTAGCTGGGATTACAGGCATCCACCACCACGCCCGCCTACTTTTTTGTATTTTTAGTAGACACAGGGTTTCGCCACGTTGGCCAGGCTGGTCTCGAACTTCTGGCTTCAGGTGATCCGCCCACCTTGGCCTCCCAAAGTGCTGGGATTACCAGCGTGAGCCACCATGCCCAGCCAAGTGATTTCTTTATGGACAGTTTTTACACAGAAAGGTGGAGGGAGAGTAATATTTTTAGGTATGATAGTGGGCTTTGGGGAAAAGGGTTTCTGTTTCTACGACCCACCTTGGAGAAAGAGGGATTCTAGTTTCTCTGGCTAGCCTTGGGGGACAATGGGACTGAGAAGGCTGGAGGGCCTCTTTTCCAGTTTCCCAGCCCCTTTCCAGGAGACGGCTGTGGGGCAGAGTTGGTTCATTAGGAACTCTGAGATTTACCAAAGCATGATCCTTCACATTTAGCTGGGGATCTAGTCAGTTTAAAAGAAGACAAGAAAAACATTTGCCTTGCTTTCCTTTTTAAAATGGCTTTCTTTATAGCCTTAAGTAAGTTTCACTGCCCAATTCAGCCTCTAGGGAGGGGCTCACAGGGCCTCAGGGAGGGGCCCAGTGCTCCCGCCTTGACGATGCCTGCCCAGGATCTCTGGCCTTAGGTCTGCTCACACTCATCCCAACTTTAAAGAGACAAATCTATTGTAGACTCTAGAAGACTTGCTTGGAAAAAAGTGGTGGGTTTTCATTTTTCCCCCCTTGATCAACCGTCCTTGTTTAATAATAGAACTAAGTACATTCCTCATATCCATTTTGCTCTTCAGAGGTAAAACCTTCATGGCTCTTCTGAAGTGAGCATCGTGCTTGTAAATAAATAAAAATAGTATCTAACTGGCTCAGAGGACAAAGAACGTGAAGAAGAAAGCAACTCATTAGGTGGCTCAAAAAGCGACTCATTGGTTATTCTATAAATACGTTTGCCATGTTTTAAAACGCTCACAATTGTGTTTACAAACCAGTGCCTTTTGTGGTTAATTTGAGTATATCCTAGTTTCACAGTGAGAATAATCAGCTTGTGACTCAGACTAATATTTTACTGTCTGTTACTATTTGATTAAATGACACTAAAATCTGAATAATGACTTGTGTCCCCTCTTTCTCTTTCTCTCTTTGCTGTTTTCAGTAGAGCATGCACCATTTTGAACGTGAATTTTCGGTAAAGTAAACTATGCTGATTTCTCTAACTTTAAAGATGCTCTGTTTCTGTGTGTGATATAGGACCCAAAGTGTCTTGATTTTTGAAGTGATTAACAAGTGGGAAAGCAGATTTGAGACTATTTCCTTATCTGAATATTTAAATGAAATACAGCATCTTTAAAAAAGCACCCAGTGACTTCATCTATATTCATTTCATTTTCATCATGACTTTCAAAATCTTCATTTTCACTCTGATTTCAGTTTTAAAATACAGCTCTAAAACCTGCAAATCAACTGCATGGCATTTTGGTATATTTTAATTTTGGAAACCATAACTCTCAAAAGTCCTGTTGCTGCAAAAATGTTGGTTCCCTAGTTACTCTGATGAAGAGGAAAGAGGGTTAGGCAGTTGACTTCTTGGTTACAGGGAGACAACTTACTGGCTTTTATAAATGAGGTAGGGAAAAACAGTTCTTTTGTAAGCATCCTTTATAATTCTCGAGCTGTGACAGGAGTACAGCCTCCTCACCTGCCTGAGGCCAAAGGAGAAGGTAGTTCTCCTGAGAGCTGGGGGCTGCCTGCTTCGGTTCTCTCCCGAGAGTGGCTGGTAAGTCTGGTGTTACCCTAGTGTGGTCTCATGGCCACTTGGCCTCCCCTCCTGTATGTGACCACAGAGGAGCTCGGAATTAGAGAGACCTGTAGATTACCCACTGCTGGCTGCTAACATGGGCCTAAGAGTCAGTGGGGAGGGGAGCCGGGCGCAGTGGCTCACGCCTGTAATCCCAGCACTTTGGGAGGCTGAGGCGGGTGGATCACAAGGTCAGGAGTTCAAGACCAGCCTGGCCAACATGGTGAAACCCCGTCTGTACTAAAAATATAAAAATTAGCTGGGCATGGTGGCACACACCTGTAATCCCAGCTACTCGGGAGGCTGAGGCAGAGAATCGCTTTAACCTGGGAGGTGGAGCTTGCAGTGAGCCAAGATCGTGTCAACTGCACTCCAGCCTAGGTGACAGAGTGAGACTACATCTCAAAAAAAAAGAAAAGGAGTCAATGGGGGAACCCTCAGACATCCTGTCCACCAAGGCTGTTGAGGGTGTTTCTGGCCTGGCATTCCTCCCTAGATCTGACCTACGCTCTCCCTGCAGCATTCTCTGCCCTCTGCTGGATTGCCACGTTCCCATGTGGTTTGGTGGAGAGGATTTGGGGGTGGGTGGAGTAAGCAGTTGGCCCTCAGGGATTTTGTCTAAGAGAAAGTGAGATGGGAGAAATCGGGACTGACCTGGTCATAACTGAAGGTAAGCCGTTTGCAGTATCCCCCATCCTGGGCGCGAATTCAGGTATCATCAGTCTAACATGGAATCGGTCTGCTCTTGTATGTGGCCTGGAGATAAGGGTATTGGAGGTCTCTTGGCAGGAGGGACTTATTCACATTTTAGAGAGCACAGGCAGCAGGCAGTTGTTCCCAGGTTTGTCACAGGCCAAACGGTCAACTTTCATTTGGCCTTCGTTGCCCCTGCCCCCTCTTCCCTCCATTGTTAGCCATGTGTTGTAACTCAAGCCCCAGTGGACCTTTCAGGAAGCTTGTGGACCATGGAAAGGGCCAAAAGGAAAAGCCAAAAACAATCAATGGGGCAGAGACTGAGTGAGACCAAGTCCCAGGTCTATGTTCCTGACTCCTCCAGTTTCCACTTTCTGACCCCTAGACCTCTTCTCCCCTCCAGTGTTCCAAACTGGCAAGCTGGGTTCTGGCCTTCCTTACCCTGGTTGTACATAAGAGCCACCATAGTTGTTGCAGGCCCAGTGAGGAAAAGCAGACCTGCTGGGACATCAAGCCCCACTGGACTGCTCCGGCCTGCTGAGGCCACATCAGGGAGATCCTGCTGCCTGTCCTTTCATTCCATCTGCTTTACAGGCACAGGTTACCCTGGAGCCCTTAAGACAGTGTATTTATTGACACCACCTGCATTTTCAAAGACTCATTTAAAGTGACAACAGTTTCAGCCTTCACTTGGACAGTGGAAAATCCTTGTACTGAACCCCACCTCCAACTCCCAAACTCTGTGGTGGTGCATTTGCACTTCTAATTTTGAGGGCTTGGTAATGAGGCAAAAACCAAGGGTTGGTTCTCTGTGAAGCCAAGCAGTTTTGTTCTGTGCCAAATGGCAGCCCCTACCCCTGAGCCCTGCCCTGATGCCCGTCTCTAGCCTCCCAGAATCCTTGCCTGGAGGGCTAGTCAGTCTCTAGATGGCCAGTGCTGGACCTTTAGTAGAACTCCCAAGTACTGCCGCAGCCGAGAGCCCGTCCTTAACTGCACAGTGATTCTTCTGCAGGGAGTCAAAGCACAAACCTGGGAGGCAGAAACCGTGGAGCTCCTTCTGGTACACTACGTGGCCCTGAATATCATCAAGTCCAGATTCCACTGCCTTTTTCTGGCCATTGGGTGGGAGGGTGCTGGGGAAGGGCATTGGCACCTACTCACCCCCAGGTGGGCAGAGCTCACTCCTTCGGGCCCACTTGGTGTTGCAGTCAAGAGACTCAAGTTCCAAAAACCTTCAGCAGAGATCTCCCCTCCTCCTGGTATTTCACTGGTTGCTCTCCAGAAGTCAGCTCTTCAGAGGAATGCTTATCACACAACCTTATTCTCCACTTTCCCACTTCAGCAGTTACTTCAGGTTTAAAGTGCTTTTTATCTCTGTAACCCTCTGACATAAAGCCAGGAACATTTTCCCACAATCCACCTTAGCATAAAACATAACAGAATTTCATTCATCAGTTGTTATTGTTTAGAACCAATGAACATGTTGGTCATTTGTATGTATTTAATCTTTATTTGTATTGTTATATTTGAGCCTTCCAAGATTGCAGAGCATGAGCGTGTGTGTTTGTGTGATTCTTTAATTTCAGCTGCCTTAGGTTTGAGTAAAAGATGTAAAGAAAGGTAAGTGATTTTCTATTGTAAGACTTTAACCGATACCTGTTACACTTGGTGAAAAGGATGTACTTACTTGAGTATTGTACTGGTGATTCTGAGCCAGTCATCCATACAAACTTAAGTAGGGTAGCTTTACCTGTTACCTGTTATCACAACTCAGTAGCAATGTAGGGGAAACCACCTGGCAGAATGTCTCCCTGGGGTAGCCCTGGGAGGGACAGAGACAACATCTGACAGGCAGAGTCTCAGAGCTGCGAGGTCACAGGAGACAAGGCAACTAACTGTGACACAGGAACATTCTTTAAGGCAAGGCTTTTTCTGTACTTCCTGTTTATTCTGTCCTGAGAGAACCATTCATTGATTCCAAAACATAAAATTCGAGTTGCAAATGTCCATGTGCCTGGAAGCTGAGGGAAGGAAGTTTTAGACACCTGCCCAGTTTCCTTCTCCTTGCCCACTGCGGTACAACACGACATTCTAGTTTCTCCCGATGCTTCGTCAAAGACACATTTAGTGCAGTTCTGTCCTGTTCCTTGGTTGGGCCACAATGGAGAGAACAGTACTTGAGAAAGATTTCTCTGTAAGAATACCATGGCAAAGGCCGGGCGCGGTGGCTCAAGCCTGTAATCCCAGCACTTTGGGAGGCCGAGGCGGGTGGATCACGAGGTCAGGAGATCGTGACCATCCTGGCTAACACGGTGAAACCCCGTCTCTACTAAAAAATACAAAAAACTAGCCGGGCGAGGTGGCAGGCGCCTGTAGTTCCAGCTACTCGGGAGGCTGAGGCAGGAGAATGGCGTAAACCCAGGAGGCGGAGCTTGCAGTGAGCTGAGATCTGGCCATTGCACCCCAGCCTGGGCGACAGAGCCAGACTCCGTCTCAAAAAAAAAAAAAAAAGAAAGCCCCATTAGAGGCCGGGCGCGGTGGCTCAAGCCTGTAATCCCAGCACTTTGGGAGGCCGAGACAGGTGGATCACGAGGTCAGGAGATCGAGACCATCCTGGCTAACACAGTGAAACCCCGTCTCTACTAAAAAATACAAAAAACTAGCCAGGCGACGTGGCGGGCGCCTGTAGTCCCAGCTACTCCGGAGGCTGAGGCAGGAGAATGGCGTGAACCTGGGAGGCGGAGCTTGCGGCGAGCTGAGATCCGGCCACTGCACTCCAGCCTGGGTGATAGCGAGACTCCGTCTCAAAAAAAAAAAAAAAAAAATACCATGGCAGAGAGACCCCTCTGCCTCCCGCTTTGCATTGCTAACAGTTATTAGCATTTTATATTTATTTAATGCAACCTATCAGGAAATTATTATTTGAGACAGACTCCTCTGGGAAATGAATAACCCAGGAGGCACTGATTCCTTGCTGAGAATGCTGAGTGGTTTGTCATTTTACATAAAATCACATCCTTCAAATATTGAGTGTGTTGGAGCAACGAAAGCACTGTTCATCCCTTATGAGTAACTGACATTCAGGAAGGCCAACTCCATCATGCAGATGTCTATCTTTAATTGCTAGCTCAGAAGCAGACAGAGCTTCCTGGGACCTGGCTAAAGTAACTGATAGATGGAACTCTTCTTTGGGGACTATTACTAATATTTGCAAATGGGATCAGAGCCTCATCTGTGCAGAGAATGTCACCATATATGGTTTCATGTAATCTGTAATTATTTGTTCCAACAGCCTTTAACATGACTATTGTTTGAAAAAAATGGCAACTTTTAATTCCCCTTTGATGCTTCTAGCTTTGTTTAGTATTTTAAGAACTCATACAGTATTAGGTATCTTGGTCCCACGAGGAAAACATGTGGACTCTCACCAGTCCGTTGTGCTCAGGACTGAGCAGTAGCATGTGTGCAGGGCAGCTGCGGAGGTGAATACTGATTGCCCCTTCTTCCTACACAGGGATATCTGCATTACCTCCACCTCCTCCACCTCCACCACCACCAGCAGCTCCCTTGCCTCCTGCGAGCACCGAGGCACCTGCCCAGCTCTCGTCTCAGGCTGTGAATGGCGTGAGCCGAGGGGCCTTGCTCACCTCTATCCAGAATTTCCAAAAAGGAACTTTGAGGAAAGCCAAAACCTGTGATCACAGTGCTCTGAAGATCGGCTGAAGCTTCCTGTTTACACTTGGAGGGAAAAGTTCTTTTTTATTCCTACTCACCCCTACCCCCCAAACTACCCTCTTCCTGGGAAAATAATTGCTGAGCCAGTACAGCCACAAACAGTACTGTTTTGCAGATGCTCATGTAAGAAGCTTTTCAAGAGGGAAATAATTCTTTAAGCAGAATAAAGTTAGGCTGGCATTGCTCCCTTAAGATTTTGCTCCTTTATTAACCCTGTAAAGGAGTCTTGTTTATCCTCTAATGGGCATGCTTCAGGGGCAGCAGCATATTGAAATATTTTCACCAACTAAAGGAAATAGACAGAAAAACAATGACAATATTCAATCACAGCAGTAAATGGCCTTTGTGTTGCAAGCCCTTCTACCCCATCAGACAGCTCCTAGAAACATTCCTCTCATAGTTCATTTTTCTAAAGCATTTTCTGATTCTTAGATAACTCCAACTTTTGCTACTTTTATCTTAGACATTAACACTATAGCCCAAAGCATAGTTACTTTGCTGAATCAGAAAGCAACTGAGTTCTTCGTTTTCTCCTCAAATAGAATGGGGAACATTCACAACATTCTCTTAAGTTCCAACAGGAATACCATTGTGGTTATAGAACTCAGGGCTGCTAAAGCAACTACTCTAGACCCATAGTTCTTTTTAGTTAGAATGTATTGAAACAGACAAAAATATTAACATCAGAAAAAGCTATGGCCTATTAGAGGATCTTCTTAATCCTCAGCAATTAAATTTGGGGTTTGAGGGGGGCAGGTCATTGTTACAACAGAAGTAAATTTGGCATCTATAAAAATCAATTAAGATGTTTGAAAGATTTATTTAAATATATCAATATAGCATCTTTTTAATGTTACTCATTTATTAGATCCTTTATCCTGATTTGCTTAAACCTTTCAATTGCACTTTAAAGGATTATAAATAATCCATTTAAAAATTCAAGTACACACATCAGTGTTGGTTACTATGCAGAGAGAATGTCATTGTGTATAGTTTCATGTAATCTGTGATAAATGTCAGCCGTATTTTTTATTAAAATCATGTCAAGAAAACATGTTGTCTGTAGCTTGATGAGATATTTCCAATGATAACTTTTTGTAGCATCTGTTGTTAAGAATAGATTCACACAGTCTGAGGTTTCCTTCCTGCCTATCCTGTCTCTATTCTTTTGTGTCTCACTTTTCCTCTAAGAACTAAAAATCCTGTCTTGCTACTTAAATTAGGTACCACCTATATGCTTCTGTAACTAATTTAAACCCATCTTTTCCATCTCAGCTTCTGAAGAGGGCAGTATTTGACAGAATATCTGATCTTTGGCAATGGGAAAAACACCTGACATAAACTTTGCCATAATTTTAAAAAGAATGCTATTAGAATTAGGCATTTAGAGAGTCTGTGGAGAGGCCGGGCGCAGTGGCTCAAGCCTGTAATCCCAGCACTTTGGGAGGCCGAGGCGGGTGGATCACGAGGTCAGGAGATCAAGACCATCCTGG
>NW_012115821.1:13841732-13853294 GCF_000951035.1 Colobus angolensis palliatus | reverse complement strand
GCCATCTTGGCTCACTGCAAACTCCGCCTCCCGGGTTCAAGCAATTCTCTGGCCTCAGCCTCCTGAGCAGCTGGGACTACAGGCGCCCTCCACCATGCCTGGCTTTAGTAAAGACAGGGTTTCACCATGTTAGGATGGTCTCAATCTCCTGACCTCATGATCTGCCCGCCTTGGCCTCCCAAAGTGCTGGAATTACAGGCATGAGCCACCACACCCAGCCCAGTCAATTCTTTTAATATAAAAATATAATAGTCATGGCCAGGTGTGGTGGCTCATGCCTGTAATCCCAGCACTTTGGGAGGCAGAGGCGGATGGATCACCTGAGGTCAGGAGTTTAAGACCAGCCTGGCCAACATGGTGAAACCCCACCTCTACTAAAAATACCAAAATTAGCCAGATGTGGTGGCTAATTTCCTACTCCTGAGGCTGAGGCAGGAGAATCACTTGAACCTGGGAGGCGGAAGTTGCAGTGAGCCGAGACTGTGCCACCACACTCCAGCTTGGGGAACAGAGCCAAACCTTGTCTCAAAAAAAAAAAAAAAAACAGTCATAGTGAGGAATTAATTCCTTTATTCCTTATCAAAACAAACTAACAGTAAATGTATATTATATGCTTTAATTTTATACATATAAGTTATCTTGTTGGGATATATCTTTCATCAGGACTCTGCCACATCCATACTTTGTCCTTGTGGTGAGACAGGGTAAAATGTTATATAATTTGTTATTCAAAGAACGTGGCAACTGTAACAAACAAAAGGAAGCATGGCATCTAGGGCAGGAGAGTGGAGAGTTTTCCCCACACAAACACATTTAAACTTCCCTGTACAAAAACACCTGCTGTTGCTTTAGAAATCGTTTTCCTTTATGAGTAGTCAGGTCTAGAAGTACAAGTGCAGTGCCAGCAAGTATTTCAAATAAATTTCAACGACTTGATATTCAAGTCCAAACTAAATATTTAATGTTTTCTTTATTGCAAATATGATGTCTTTGACCTGAGGTATAGAGTTGTCTTCTAGAATCTTTGCATAAGGCATAGGGACGTCAGCACCAGTGACACGAACAGCAGGAGCATCCAGGAAATTGAACGCAGGACCTAGAAGGAAGGCTCAACTGAGAGAGAGCAAATGCCAGCTGGGCACTACCACCTTGGCACAGAGGTGTGGCTCACCAGAAAGAGAAAACGTTAAGGAATGCTAATTATGGGGAACTGCTTTCTGGATTTGCTTTTAAAATATTTGCCTGAGGAGAAATGCCTAACTTACAAGTTTAAAGTTCAAGTCATTTGGCCACTCCTAGCTTTCAATCTCTTTATGCTGTACGTATTCAGGTACATGATGTTTACTACAGCTTGACTGTATTCTAGAACCAGTTTCTTTGAAATACCTTCCATGATCCTGGCACAGATTTCAGCTCCTACTCCAAACTGTGGCCAGCCTCCTTCCACAGTTACGAGATGATTTGTCTTCATGACACTGGCTTCTATGGTTTCCATGTCCATTGGTCTGATGGTACGCATATTTATCACCTAAACAGGTAATATAATCAAGTTTACAGAGCTATTGCAGCACAAATAGAGCCGTACCCCATAATACCATTTCCTTTTTTGTTTCCTGTTAATCTTTGTGTCTAGGAAAATCTAATCTGCCTATGAATAGGTACATGAATGTACAAACTGTAAAAGAAAAAAATTTGAATTAAAACAAAAATCTGTATGTCTACCACAAGCAGCTCTGTGCGGTTATAGGATTCATTCATCTTCCTTCACTTTTTTATTTTTTATTTTTATTTTTTTTGTTGAGACGGAGTCTCGCTCTATCACCCAGGCTGGAGTGCAGTGGCCGGATCTCAGCTCACTGCAAGCTCCGCCTCCCGGGTTCCCGCCATTCTCCTGCCTCAGCCTCCTGAGTAGCTGGGACTACAGGCGCCTGCCACCTCGCCCGGCTAGATTTTTGTATTTTTTTAGTAGAGACGGGGTTTCACCGTGTTAGCCAGAATGGTCTCGATCTCCTGACCTCGTGATCCGCCTGTCTCGGCCTCCCAAAGTGCTGGGATTACAGGCTTGAGCCACCACGCCCGGCCACTTTTTTATTTCTTTTGAGATGGAATTTTGCTCTTGCTGTCCAGGCTGGAGTGTAGTGGCATGATCTTGGCTCACTGCCACCTCTGCCTTCCCAGTTCAAGCCATTCTCCTGCCTCAGCCTCTGGAGTAGCTGGGATTACAGACATAGACCACCACACCCAGCTAATTTTTGTATTTTTAGTAGAGATGGGGTTTCACCATGTTGGCCAGGCTGGTCTCAAACTCCTGACCTCAGGTGATCCACCACGCCCAGCCAATCCTCCTTCACTTTAAATTCCCTCATCAAAATGAGTAACAGTTAACAGCTGAGTGCCTATCATGTACCAAGCACTACACTAAGTGTAATTCTCACAACTGCCCTATCATGGGACAGCATTATCCCCATTTTATAGCTGATGAAACAGATTTAGAGTATATAACTTGCCCAAGTATAACTAGCACATGGTACATTTCTGAAAGATCCAGAACCTCAGAAGGGTGAGGTGGGAGCATCACTTGGGCCCAGGAGTTAGAGGTTACAGTGAGCTAGGATTCAGCCACTGCACTTCAGCCTGAGCAACAGAACAAAACCCCGTCTTTTTCTCTCTCTCTCGGGGGGTTCACTGAGAAGCAGAAGAGGTTCAGAGAGCTCCCTGTCTCTCAAAAACAAGATCCAGAACCTAAGTGACCTGAGTGGTAAAAAGCTAAGTATGTGAACTGCAGGCAGGTTTCCAGCTTTAAGCAGAGACACAAATGAGTGACAAAGCAAGGTTTTACATCTAATTAACCTGTTACAGAACTCTTCTGGGTCTTAAATCTAAAAGGAGCCTTTCTAATTCTTTAAGAACAAGTAAATGACCACTCACCTCACATTCAACTCCCTCTTTAGACAGCACTGCTGCAGCTTCTAAGCAGTGGCCCACAGGTCTCGAATGGGAAACCACAGTTATATGTGTTCCTGAAAACAGAGTGGTCACAGATGAGAGATCAGATTGAAACTGAAGATGCTACACCACTGTGCAGCCAGCTGTGGCTCTTGTTCATTCGTGAAGTCTTCAACTCAACTTCATTCCAGTGAGCTGAGGAATGTGGCAGCCTTCCTAGAAATGAAACACAGGCCGGGCGCGGTGGCTCAAGCCTGTAATCCCAGCACTTTGGGAGGCCGAGACGGGTGGATCACGAGGTCAGGAGATCGAGACCATCCTGGCTTACACGGTGAAACCCCGTCTCTACTAAAAATACAAAAAACTAGCCGGGCGAGATGGCGGGCGTCTGTAGTCCCAGCAACTCGGGAGGCTGAGGCAGGAGAATGGCGTAAACCCGGGAGGCGGAGCTTGCAGTGAGCCGAGATTGCGCCACTGCACTCCAGCCTGGGCGGCAGAGCGAGACTCCGTCTCAAAAAAAAAAAAAAGAAATGAAACACAAACCTACCAGACTGAGATCTAGAAAAGCACAACTGAATGAGAAATTGGGGCATCACACATTCTTAACTTGAGCTCATTCTATAATTTTTCAAAGTAAATGACAGTAACTTGTAGGTTTAATTTTACCAAAATTGAGGGACTGGATTAAAAATACTGTTTATGTATCTTAGTTCTCTTACCTTGCCTTTCTATTTTGGCTTTTCCAATAGGAATCAGAAAATCTTTTGACTGAGCTTCTGGAGGAAATTCAAAAGGAACCCCATACATCAATTCATTCTCTAGCACCACGACTGAAAAACATAAATATTTAAACAAAAGTAACCAATCACATCCAGAATGATTAAAACTATACAAAGCAATATCATTCATCTTGTGAGAAGTTTCATGGTGCTGATTAGCCTTATTTCTACCACAACCAGCAGCCTTGAGAGCAGTTTAGGTACTTAAATTTGTAGTTTGGTCAATATAATTTTATCTATTAAAACCAGTATTGTGGGTGTGCAGTAAATGTCTCCCTTACCTAGCTGGCCCCCTTATAGTTGGAAATAGGAAAAGCAAGCACATTCTTTACTGTCTTTACTATATAAATTATTAGCATTTTATATGATGTATCTAAGCCTAACTAAAAGACTTGAATGGTTTCCTCTGTGTAAATATATCATTTTAGTTTTTCAATTTTCAAAAAAAAAAAAAAACCAAAGGGTCCCTGTGCTGACCTGGATTGTTATCCCGAATGGCTGATTTAATAAGTCCTTTAGCATCCTCTGAATTCCAGGGACTGACCACCTTTAAGCCTGGGCAGTGCCCATACCAGGCAGCAAAGCACTGTGAGTGCTGGGCAGCTACACCTGCTGAGGCACCATTGGGCCCCCTGAAGACTATAGGCACAGACTGAAGGCCACCAGACATGTAGTAGGTCTTGGCAGCTGAGTTTATAACCTGGTCAATGGCTTGCATGGAGAAATTGAAGGTCATAAATTCACAAATGGGCCGCAACCCAGCCTGTAAAATCAAAAATGTGGATGTTAAAAAGACTAGAAACAGCAATAAAGACTAGCAAACAATCACTCCAAGTCTTCCAACATTCAAATAATGGTTTTATTTTTTATAGACAGGGTCTCACTGTCACCCAGCTGGAATGCAGTGGCGCACATCATAGCTCACTGCAGCCTGTAACTCCTAGGCTCAAGTAATCCTCCTGCCTCAGCATCCAGAGTAGCTGGGACTACAGGCAAGCACCACCACATCTACCTACTTGGAATTTTTTTGTTTTTTTCCCAAATGTTTTTAAAAGGTGATGTTAAATATCTTTGGGGATGGGCACAGTGGCTCACGCCTGTAATCCCAGCACTTTGGGAGGCCAAAGCGGGCAGATCACTTGAGGCCAGGAGTTCGAGACCAGCCTGGCCAACATGGTAAAACCCCATCTCTACTAAAAACACAAAAATTAGCCGGGCATGGTGGCGCGACCTGTAGTCCCAGTCACTGTGGAGGCTGAGGCAGGAGAATCGCTTGAACCTGGAAGCTGAGATTGTGCCAGTGCACTCCAGGCTGGGCGACAGAGTGAGACTCCGTCTCAAAAGAAAACAAGAAATGTCTTTGGATAAGCTTCATAAAGAGTATTACATACCATAGCTGCACCTACAGCAATTCCAGCAAAGCCCATCTATAAAGTAAAATATAAACATAAGTGAAAATCCATAAAAATGAAGACAGTGGACACTAATAGACATGCCCTCCAGGGTCTGCTTCCCCCTGGAAGACTTACCTCTGATATGGGAGTGTCAATAATCCTCTTGTCTCCATATTTCTTCCACAGCCCTCGACTAACCTACAATTAAGATTTGATCCCTTAAGTGTATCTGAGGGTAACAGTGACCTCAATTTTGTATAACTTTCATATATTTCAGTTACCTTGTATGCCCCATCGTACTGGGCAACTTCTTCTCCAAGCAGAAATACCTTCTCATCTCTTTCCAGCTCCTCATCCATACCCTGATTTATAGCATCACGAACTGTCACCTGTCGCAGGTATGCAAAAACAGTCAATACAGAATTGTTTGAGATTCAACTAAGATTTTCTTCCTTTATATTTACCTAGGCTGCCCAGAGCATACAATCTAAAAACACTAGAACAAGTTTCTCTTTAAAACTCAAAGAATTCTAAAAGTAACATTTCTATCACACATAGTAGGTCTTTGACTGTATGTGTTAGTGTACTGAGCACTCACTAGGTGCCAAACACTTTGCATCCAGAATGTAGGAGTTGCTATTTTAATATAATGAATGGTAAAATCTAGTTTAAAAAAAAAGGAAGGAGAGGAGAATTAACATACAATCCATCAATTCCACTTCTATGTATATGCCCCAAATAACTGAAAGCAGGGATTCAAGCATATACTTGCACATCAATGTTCACAGCAGCATTATTCACAATAGACAAAACAATGCCAGGCACGGTGGCTCACACCTGTAATCCCAGCACTTTGGGAAGCCAAGGCAGGTTTGGATCAACGTGGTGAAACCTGGCCTCCACTAAAAATACAAAAATTAGCCGGGTGTGGTGGCGGGCGCCTGTAATCCCAGCTACTCAAGAGGCTAAGGCAGAACTGCTTGAACCCAGGAGGTAGAGGTTGCAGTGAGCTAAGATAGTGCCATTGCACTCCAGCCTGGACAACAAGAGCAAAACTCCGTCTCAAACAAACAAAAAAAAAAGAAAATGTCGGGCTGGGCGAGGTGGCTCATGCTTGTAATCCTAGAACTTTGGGAGGCCAAGGCAGGTAGATCACTTGAGGCCAGGAGTTCAAGACCAGCCTGGGCAATATGGTGAGACCCTGTCTCTACTAAAAATACAAAAATCAGCCGGGTGTGGTGGCGCCCGCCTGTAATCACAGCTACTCAGGAGTGTGAGGCGCGAGAATCCCTTGAGCCCAGGAGGTGGAGGTTGCAGTGAGCTCTGATCGCGCCACTGCACTCCAGCCTGGGTGACAGAGCGTGACTATCTCAAAAATACATACATATATATATTATTCAGCCTTAGGAAGGAATCAAACTGACGCATGCTACAACATGGATCAACCCTGAGGACATTACGCTGAGATAAGCCAGACACAAAAGGACAAATTATGCCACTTACATAAAATTCTAGAATAGTAACCTCATAGAGACAGAAAAGTACAACATGGGTTACCACGGGTTTGGTTAAGGGAAATGAGGAGTTACCGAGTAACGGACAGTTTCTGTTTGGGATGATTAAAAAGTTCTGGAAATGGATGGTGGTTAATGGTTGTACAACATGGTGAATGTACTTAATGCCACTGAATTATACACTTCTGAAAAGTACATTTTAAGTTAGGTCTATTTTGCTGCAATTTAAAGAAAAAAAAAACATGGAGTGAGGGAAGAAACCCCTAATCTTAGTTTTCCCCCATTGCCCAGCCAGCTGTGAGGTAGTGACTCGCTGGGGTGATAAGCGCCAGGCGGCGACAGAGGCAGCAGGAGCTCCACGGAGGATGCTGGCTCCGCAAACCCAAGGCCCACAGCGCCGACCGGCCAGGGCGCAGGCGCGACTCCGGCCCCCTTCCCGAGAGAAGGGGGCCCTCCCCGCCCTCGTCCGACGAGCGCCCGCGCCTGTTACCTGCAGCGCAGCTCGGGCGGTCCAGTGAAAGCGCCTCTTCAGCAGGCCGGAGACCTGGCAGGGAGAGAGGAAGATGATGGCGGGACGCAGGGTGGGCACGGGTGGCGTAGGAATACAGGCCGCGCGCTGCTGCCTACCTCTCGAAGGGGTCTCCGCACCAAGCCAGATACCGCCGCCATCTTGATCGTGTCCTCTATCCGCTGCCAAATGACAACACAGAGGGGCCGGCAGACGTGAGAAAGCCCCGCCTCCTCCGGCGCGGGCCAATGGCAAGGCGCGGCGCCTGCGTGACTCGGCTCCCCCCCCCCCACCTCCTCGCCCACCGGGTGAGGGGCCGCGGGGCCGGGCCGAGGTGACTGTGTGGGTGGCACTGCCCCTCTGCCTGGAGCCGTCTCAAATCAACTTTATTGACAGTAGGCTGTGACCAACTTGCGAGGTGCACGCTGGGCACACGTGCCTGTCAGTGTTACTTGAAGGATGGGGACTAGAAAGTCAGACACTGAGGAGCATGATCTCTGGAAGCTGGAGAGACCTTAAGAGTTAGGCCATCCTGTTGTGGGTGCTGGAATCCCTTGGGCACCAAAGAAGTGCTTGTACACGCTGTAGTGATGGGGAGCTTAACACTTTATGAGTGAGCCTAGTCTTCCCTGGACAGTCTGTTGATTCCTTATAATGCAGACCACAGCTTTCATTGATTGCATTAAGCACCTACTGTGAGCCAAGCATTAAGATCTGTGCCGTATAGCTCATTCTCACAGTACCCCACTTGGGTAATTAGTGTTATTATTATCTCCATTCTGAAGATGGGTAAACTGAAGCAGAAATTGATTAAATGAGCCGATATTTAGGACTGACTCTAAAGCATGGTCTTTTCCCACTGCTTCCTGAAGCAGAAGTTGGGATCCTGTTTGGGGGAAGGTTACAACAACTTTAGAGAAGGCCCTATGGGGAGATGCCTAACACGTGACCATAGGGACAACCTCTGGAAGCTAATTAGTCTTAGTTTGGCCCTTGGGGGTCAGATGGGACAATTGGAGACCCAGTCTCCACCCATCCCCAAGACATTCCAAACATTCCCTTCTGTGGATCACAGCTGCAGGCTCCCAAATTAGGAACTTGCAACTTCCAAATTAGGGTTTTGTGGGCTGTGATGAGGAGTCTGGGTTTATAATCTAAGGTCTCTGGGATCCAGTGCAGTAGTGCATCTAGGGCCATCGCGGAAGGGGTGGAGGCAAAGGCATAGCAGGCGGATGCTGAGAAGTCTGTGGCGGCAACAGAGTCAGACTAGGAGGCAACTTCCAGATGGAGAGGAGGGGGACAGTTTTGAGTTCTATTTGGGCTAGAATCAATAGGAATGCTGTAAGTGCTAGGGAAGAGCTGAGGAAAATTTTGGATTTTTGTCGTTGTTGGATGGATAGATGGGACAAGGGAGGAGCCTGGGGCAGTGTAATTGTGAGGAGCTGGGGAAGTAAGAGTCTATTTTTGTTTTTTGAGATGGAGTCTCTCTCTGTCACCCAGACTGAAGTGCAGTCGCGCCATCTCAGCTCACTGCAACCTCTGCCTCCCAGGTTCAAGTTATTCTCCTGCTTCAGCCTCCCGAGTAGCTGGGATTACAGGCACCTGCCACCATGCCCGGCTAATTTTTTTATTTTTAGTAGTGATGAGTTTTCACTATGTTGGCCAGGCTGGTGTTGAACTCTTGACCTCAAGTGATCCACCCGCCTCAGCCTCCCAAAGTGCTGGGATTACAGGCATGAGCCAATGCAACCAGCCTTTATTCTTTAGATGACTGGGACATACCCAGGTTGGCTGGAGCCTAGGGCCTAGTCAGGACTAGAGATAGAAATTTGGGGACAGCTGCATGGAGATGACCTTTACTCTCTGGGACTCTGTCTCATCTGTAAAATGGATGGATGATCTTCAAGATGTGGAATCAACACCTTCTGAGTCTCTCTCGCCCACCACCATCATCTAGTACCATCAGTCCCTGCCAGGAAGCCTGAGGAATGGCCAGCACTTCCCAGACTGCCACAGCATCCCTGAGAAACTCCTGAACTTGAGATTTCAGCCCCCCAAAATTTGTGGGTGGTGCTTAGAATGAAACAGTGAATCAGTCCTTCCCACCTTTCCCACCACCCAGCACCAAAAGATTTCAGGATCAGATTTGCCAAGCAAAAGATGTTACAGGAAAGGAGTCCCGATCGAGATTCCAAGAGAGAGTTCTTGGACCTCACACAAGAAAGAATTCAGGGCAAGTCCGCAGTGCAAAGCAAAAGCAAGTTTATTAAGAAAGTAAAGGAATAAAAGAATGGCTACTCCATAGACAGAGCAGCCCTGACGGCTGTTGGTTGCCCATTTTTATGATTATTTCTTAATTTTATACTGAATAAGGGGTGGATTATTCATGCCTCCCCTTTTTAGACCATATAGGGTAACTTCTTGATGTTGCCATGGCATTTGTAAACTGTCATGGTGCTGGTGGGAGTGTAGCAGTGAGGACAACCAGAGGTCACTCTCATTGCCATCTTGGTTTGGGTGGGTTTTGGCCAGTTTCTTTCCTGCAACCTGTTTTATCAGCAAGGTCTCTAGGACCTGTATCTTGTGCTGACCTCCTATCTCATCCTGTGACAGAGAATGCTTGACTGTCTGGGAATGCAGCCCAGTGGGTCTCAGCCTGATTTTACCCAGTTCCTATTCAAGATGGAGTTGCTCTGGTTCACATTCCTCTGACATTTGCCTCATCCCTATTATAAGAGAAACTTTAATCCTAAAAGTTTCAGAGGGACGAAGATCCATCTTCTGTAACTTCTTGAGGCCGAATATTCACGGCAGAGAGGAGCTCAGTCAGAAAACATCAGGATGGTGAGGGCCATACTGATGAGGGTCGTAACTCCAAGTTCCAACAAAAGGTGATATCTGGAAGATTAATAAGTATTCAGTTTAAGAAAACATTCAGTAAGCTTATCCTGCACTCCTACACAAAGAGTACAATAGGAATATATTCCATAAAAGTAAAGCAAAATAAGTAAAATTATCCCAACTAAGCTAAATTAGAAGACTTTCCATGAACTGGGCAACTGTTGGAACCAAGCTGATGTGGGGTTGCTAGCTGATGCCAGGGTGTCCAGAATTAGAATATTGATTCAGATTTTTACATTGCCCATCTTTCACACGCGTCCATGTGAAGAGACCACCAAACAGGCTTTGTGTGAGCAATAAAGCTTTTTAATCACCTGGGTGAAGGCCGGCTGAGTCCATAAAGAGAGCCAGTGAAGGGAGATAGGGGTGGGGCCATTTTATAGGATTTGGGTAGGTAGTGGAAAATTACAGTCAAAGGGGGTTGTTCTCTGGCTGGCAGGGGTGGGGGCCACAAGGTGCTCAGTGGGGGAGCTTTTGAGCCAGGAGAAAGAATTTCACTGGTAATGTCATTAGTTAAGGCAGGAACCGGCCATTTTTCACTTCTTTTGTCATTCTTCACTTGCTTCAGGCCATCTGGACGAATATGTGCAGGCTTGGGCTCAGAGGCCTGACACCATCACTCTTGTTTGTTTTGAGTAGCAGTCAGAGATCACTGGTTGGTTCACGGGAACAAGCAGGGTTAGCCTAAATTGCAGAAACAAACTTAAAAACAACTGATGAGACTAGAATCTAATAACAAGTGTACCATAGTTCTTGAAACATAATATTTCTCTCTCCAGTTTCCCATTTTTACTAAAGACAAATCTTGGTAAGACTGATTTGCTTTATTATACTTGGCCTGATTATTTGTATAAAGTGCAGCAAGAATAATTATTTTTCACATAAGCTCTTTTATTTATTTATTTATTTATTATTTTTTTTTTTGAGAGGGAGTCTGGCTCTGTGGCCCAGGCTGGAGTGCAGTGGCGGGATCTCAGCTCACTGCAAGCTCTGCCTCCCGGGTTTACACCATTCTCCTGCCTCAGCCTCCCAAGTAGCTGGGACTACAGGTGCCAGCCACCTTGCCCGGCTAGCTTTTTGTATTTTTTTAGTAGAGACGGGGTTTCACCGTGTAGTTCAGGATGGTCTCGATCTCCTGACCTCGTGATCCACCCGTCTCGGCCTCCCAAAGTGCTGGGATTACAGGCTTGAGCCACCGCGCCTGGCCTATTTATTTATTTATTTATTGAGATGGAATCTCACCCTGTCACCCAGGCTGGAGTGCAGTGGTGCAATCTCAGCTCACTACAGTCTCTGCTTCCTGGGCTCAAGCAATTCTCCTGCCTCAGCCTCCCAAGTAGCTGGGATTACAGGTGCCCACCACTGTGCCCTACTAATATTTGTGTATTTTTAGTACAGACAGGATTTCACCTTGTTGGCCAGGCTGGTCTCGAACTCTTGACCTCAAGTGATCTGCCCACCTTGGCCTCTGGAAGTGCTGGGATTACAGGTGTGAGCCACTGCACCCAGCCACATAAGCT
>NW_012115821.1:13829087-13836937 GCF_000951035.1 Colobus angolensis palliatus | reverse complement strand
GGAGGCGGAGCTTGCAGTGAGCTGAGATCCGGCCACTGCACTCCAGCCTGGGCAACAGAGTGAGACTCTGTCTCAAAAAAATAAATAAAAATAAAAATAGAAAGTAAATGAATAAAAGAATGGCTACTCCATAGACAAAGCAGCCTCAAGGGCTACTGGTTGCCCATTTTTACAGGTATTTCTTGATTATATGCTAATTGAGGGGTGGATTATTCATGCCTCCCCTTTTTAGACCATATAGGGTAACTTCCTGATGTTGCCATGGCATTTGTAAACTGTCATGGCGCTGGTGGGAGTGTAGCAGTGAGGATGACCAGAGGACACTCTCATCTCCGTCTTGCTTTTGGTGGGTTTTGGCCAGCTTCCTTCCTGCAAACTGTTTTATCAGCAAGGTTTTTATGACCTGTATCTTGTGCTGACCTCCTATCTCATTCTGTGACTGACAATGCCTTAACTTTCTGGGAATGCAGCCCAGTGTTACCAGGGGGTCCTTGTTCTTAGAGCTCCCAAGATGGTAGTGGGCCACTTCCAAGATGGTGGTAAGGAGACACACCACCCCTCATATGGTCTTATGCTCAATTTCTGCCTCCAAAGAAAGAAGAAGTAAAAACTAAAAGGCAGAAGTGAAATCCACAGGCAGACAGCCCAGCGCCACAACCTGTGCCTGGTAGTTAAAGATCGACCCCTGACCTAACAGGTTATGTTATCTATAGATTACAGACATTATATAGAAGTGCACTGTGAAAATCCCTATCTTGTTTTGTTCGGATCTAATTACCAGTGCATACAGCCCCCAGTCACATACCCCTGCTTGCTCAATCGATCACGACCCTCTCATGCACACCCTTAGAGTTGTGAGCCCTTAAAAGGGATAGGAATTACTCACTCGGGGAGCTTGGCTCTTGAGACAGAAGTCTTGCCGATGCTCCCGGCCAAATAAACCCCTTCCTTCTTTAACGCGGAGTCTGAGGAGTTTTGTCTGTGGCTCTTCCAGCTGGTTCCTTGATCAGGAAGTGAGGTGATTGGCAGATGGTGGAGGCAGCTCCTTAGGCGACTTAAGCCTGCCCTGTGGAACATCCCTGTGGGGGACTCTGACCAGCTGGAGCGATGCAGATCCTGAGAGTGCTCCCAGGTAGGCGTTTGCCCCAGTGAGACACCTCACCAGAGCAGTGTGTGGCAGGCCCCCATGGAGGATCCAAGTACTGGCTGAACACCAGGAATGAATGGGCACTTGGAGTCTGGACATCTAAAATTTGTTAAGACTAGTCTTTGAAACTTGCCCACTCTGTTTGAGTGGAAGCATGGCCTGATCACCCATGGCGTGCCTTTATTGGCACTTTGGTTTTGGTTTTCGTTTGGACTTGGTTTGAATTGCTTGACAGGACTGGTCTTGGAAACTTGCCCACTCCATTTGAGTGGAAGCGTGGCCTAATCACCCACGGTGTGCCTGTACCGGCACTTTGGTTTTTGTTTTTGACTTGACTTGGCCTGCTTGATACTTTGGTTTTGATTTTGACCTGGCTTGGATTTCTGGATGCTCTGATTTTGGTTCTGATGTTTTGGTACAAATTGCAAAAGTGTGTGTATGTCCTTTTTACCCATTCTTTGTTTTGTGGTGTGCGTGTGGTGTGAGCATGGTGTTTTGTCTTGAAGAAGCATAGGTCAGGCACAAATAAGCCCATCCTACTAGGAACTATGTTGAAAATTTTCAAAAAAGAATTTAAAGGAGACTATGGAGTACTATGACACTAGGAAAACTTAAAACTTTGTGTAAGATAGACTGGCCAGCATTAGAGGTTTGCCATTAGAAGGAAGCCTGGGCCAGGTGTGGTGGCTCACGCCTGTAATCCCAGCACTTTGGGAGGCCGAGGCAGGCGGATCACAAGGTCAGGAGATCAAGACCATCCTGGCTAACACGGTGAAACCCCGTCTCTGCTAAAAATTCAAAAAATTAGCCAGGCACGATGGCGGGCGCATATGGTTCAAGCTACTCGGGAGGCTGAGGCAGGAGAATGGCATGAACCTGGGAGGCAGAGCTTGCAGTGAGCTGAGATCACACCACATCAATGATGAACTGAATGTGCCAGTATCAGAAATTCTAGGAAAAACAAGAAATTTGTTCTTGCAATTAGCTGAGCATGTAGCCCAGTCTCTCAATGTCACTTCATGTTATGTATGTGGAGGACCTGTAATAGGAGATCAATGGCCATGGGAAGTCCAAGAATTAGTACCTACAGACCCAGTTCCTGATGAATTCCCAGCTCAAAAGAATCACCCTGATAATTTCTGGGTCCTAAAAGCCTCAATTATTGGACAATATTGCATAGCTAGAGAAGGAAAAGAATTCACTCACCCCATAGGATGACCTAATTGTCTGGGACAGAAACTGTATAATGGTACCACAAAAACAATCATGTGGTGGAGTTCAAATCAAACAGAGGAATCCACTTACTAAATTCCCAAAGTTGCAAACCGTGTGGACCCACCCGGAGTCCCACTGGGACTGGACAGCCCCCACTGGATTATATTGGATATGTAGGCATAGAGCTTATGCCAAATTACCTGACCAGTGGGCAGGTAGTTGTGTTATTGGCACTATTAAACCATCTTTCTTCCTACTGCCCATAAAAACAGGTGAACTCCTAGGTTTCCCTGGCTATGCTTCCTGCAAAAAGAGAAGCATAGCTATGGGAAATTGGAAAGACCATAAATGGCCCCCTGAGAGAATCATACAATATTGTGGGCCTGCTACTTGGGCACAAGACGGCTCGTGGGGATCCCGGACCCCCATTTACATGATCAACTGAATCATACCATTACAAGCTGTCTTAGAAATAATCACTAATAAAACCAGCAGAGCCTTGACTGTTTTGGCCCGGCAAGAAACTCAGATGAGAAATGCTATCTATCAAAATAGATTAGCTCTCGACTACTTGCTAGCAGCTAAAGGAGGGGTCTGTGGAAAATTTAACCTTACTAATTGTTGTCTACACATACATGATCAAGGGCAAGGAGTTGAAGAAATAGTTAGAAATGTGACAAAACTGGCACGTGTGCCCATGCAAGTGTGGCATGGATTTGATCCTGGGGCCATGTTTGGAAAATGGTTCCCAGTGCTAGGAGGATCTAAAACTCTTATAATAGGAGTTATAATAATAGTAGGAACCTGCCTACTGCTCCCTTGTTTGCTACCTGCACTTCTTCAAATGATAAAAAGCTTCATCGCTACCTTAGTTCACCAAAATGCTTTAGCACAAGTGTACTATATGAATCACTATCAATCTGTCTTGGAAGAAGACATGGGTAGTGAAAATGAAAATGAGAACTCCCACAAATAAAAAGAGTGAAACTCTCAAAAGGGGGGAATAAGAGAGGAGACCACCCCTCATATTGTCTTATGCCCAATTTCTGCCTCCAAAAAAAGAAGTAAAAACTAAAAAGCAGAAATAAAATCCACAGGCAGACAGCCCAGCTCCACACCTGGGCCTGGTAGTTAGAGATCGACCCCTGATCTAATAGGTTATGTTATCTATAGATTACAGACATTGTATAGAAATGCACTGTGAAAATCCATATCTTGTTTTGTTCCAATCTAATTACTGGTGCATGCAGCCCCCAGTCACATACCCCCTGCTTTTTAATCGATCACAACCCTCTCACATGCACCCCCTTAGAGTTGTGAGCCCTTAAAAGGGACAGGAATTGCTCACTCAGGGAGCTGGGCTCTTGAGACAGAAGTCCTGCCGATGCCCCTGGCCAAATAAACCCCTTCTTTCTTTAACTCAGTGTCTGAGGAGTTTTGTCTGCAACTCGTCCTGCTACAGCGGCAAGCCTCTTGTTCTCTGACCTGGGGTTCTTGGCCTCACGGATTCCAAGAAATGGAATCTTGGGCCATGCAGTGAGTGTTACAGCTCTATTAGAAGCCGTGGATCATGGAAGAGAACCGTGGAACCCAGCAACTAATGTTCAGCTCAATTAGGATGAACCCGGGCATTTAGCCGTGAAGGAACAATGGTGAGCCTCTAGCCCGATCAGGAGCGGCAATGGACACCTCACTGGATCAGTAGCACAGCGGACACCCTGTCGGATTCCAAGGGGTGGAAGTCAGCGGCGGGTCTGCAACGGCAGCAAACAGCAGTGGTGAACGGTGAACGAAAGCTCAGCTCGAGCTGTAACAAATACGGATCAGAAGAGTGTGCAGTTGCAAGATTTAATAGAGTGAAAACAGAGATCTCATAAAATGGGAGGGGACCCAAAGGGGGTTGCCATTGCTGGCTTGAATGCCTGAGTTTATATCCCAATTATTGTCCCTCCCCCTGTGCTCTCAGGCGACAGATGATTGGCTATTTCTTTACCTCCTGTTTTTGGTTAATTAGCATTTTAGTGAGCTTTCTTTACTACCTGATTTGTCAGGTGTGAGCTAAGTTGCAAGTCCCGTGTTTAAAGGTGGATGCGGTCACCTTCCCAGCTAGGCTTAGGGATTTTTAGTCGGCCTAGGAAATCCAGCTAGTCCTGTATCTCACCAGTACGTCTCAGCCTCATTTTACCCAGCTCCTATTCAATATGGAGTTGCTCTGGTTCACATGCCTTTGATAGAGACATCAAGATGAAGGAATGATAGCCCAAAGAGAAGCCAGGATCTGGACTGTGGTCCAAACAAAGGACAGTATTCTTGAGCTATATTTAATACAGAGATCCAGAGAAGCCAGGAACACTGAGTCTGTGTAGCTAGTCTGGAAGGCAATGTGAGTCATAGGCCCCAGCTGAGAATGTTCTTTTGAAGTAATGACTGTAGATACTCATTAGTACACGTGCCTTCCTTTCAAACTCAAACTGGCCAGTTTGGAGAGGCTGGGTGGAATTTTCTGTTTAAAAGTTTGTGGGGAAAAGAAAGATCAGACTGTTACTGTGTCTATATAGAAAGAAGTACACATAAGAGACTCCATTTTGTTCTGTATTTGAGATGCTGTTAATCTGTGACCCTACCCCCAGTCTTGTGCTGTGGTGACTCAAGGTTTAAGTGCAGGGTGTGCTTTGTTAAACAAGTGCCTGAAGGCAGTATGCTTGTGAAAAGTCATCACCATTCTCTTAATCTCAAGCACCCAGGGACATATACACTGCCAAAGGTCGCAGGGACCCCTGCCTAGGAAAGCTAGGTATTGTCCAAGGTTTCTCCCCATGTGATAGTCTGAAATATGGCCTCGTGGGAAGGGAAAGACCTGATCGTCCCCCAGCCTGACACCCGTGAAGGGTCTGTGCTGAGGAGGACTAGTATAAGAGGAAAGAAGGCCTCTTGGCAGTTGAGATAGGGAAAAGAGTCCTGCCCGTCCCTGGGCAATGGAACATCTCGGTGTAAAACCCGATTGTATGTTCTGTTTACTGAGAAAGGAGAAAACCACCTTAGGGCTGAAGGTGGGACGTGCTAGCGGCAATGCTGCTCTTTATGCACTAAAAAGGTTTATGGAGATGTTTGCATATGCGTATCAAGGCACAGCACTTTTCCTTAAACTTACTCATGTCACAGAGATCTTTATTCATATGTCTTACTGCTGACCTTCTCCCTATGATGATCCTATTATCCTGCCACTTCCCTTTTTCTAAGATGGTAAAGATAATGATCAATAAATACTGAGGGAACTCAGAGACCGGTGCCAGCATGGGTCCTCTGTATGCTGAGCGCTGGTCCCCTGGGCCCACTTTTTCTTTCTCTATACTTTGTGTCTGTGTCTCATTTCTTTTCTCAACTCTCTCGTTCCACCTAACGAGAAACGCCCACAGGTGTGGAGGGGCAGGCCACCCCTTCAAAGGTTGTTAACAAAGAAAGTCAAACTGTAAAATATTTAAAGAAATTTATCCTGAACCTTGTAATTTGGTGATGTTGGCCCATGACACAGCCTCAGGAGGTCCTGAGAACATGGGTTCAAGGTAGTTGGGTTAACATTTGATTTTATACATTTTAGGGAGACAGATATTACAGGCAGAGACATAAATCAACACATGTAAGGTATACATTGGTTGAGCCAGGAAAGGTGGGACATCTCCAAGTTGGGGGTGGGATGCTTCCAGGTAATAGATGGATGCAAAGATTTTCTGATTGGCAGTTGGTTGAAAGAGTTAAGCTTTTCCTGAAGAATTGAAGTCAGCATAAAGAAATGCTTGAGTTAAGAGGGGTTGTGGAAGCCAAGGTTTTTGTTAGGTAGATGAAACCTCTGAGTAGCAGGCTTCAGAGTAAATAGATGGTAAATGTCTCTTGTCAGACCTTAAAAGGTGTCAGACTTTTAGTTGAATTTCTCCTGGATCAGGGAAAGACCTGAAAAAGGAAGGGATTCTCTACAGAACGCAAATTTTCCCAAGACAAAGCTTTGCAGGGCCATTCCAAAATATGTCAAAGAAATATATTTTAGGATAAAATACTTGTATTTCCTTTAGACCCTGTTATCTGTCATGTGATGCTATGCCAGAGTCGGGTTGGAATTTGGGATCTTATTGCTATAAAGAGTCTGTTTTGTCAGTCTTAAGATCTCTATTTTAATGTTAATGCTCGTCAGTTGCACCTAAACTCCAAAGGGAGAAAAGTATACTGAGGTTATCCTACCTCCCTTCCCATCTAGTGACCTGAACTTGTTTTTTAGGTTGTCTTGGGGATCTCCTTGGGCAAGGGGGTGAGGGTCCATTCAGTTGATTGGGGGGCTTAGTATTTTATTTTTAGCTTACAGAGTAAAAAACACAAAAGGTCAAAGTAGTGAATTTTAAATCTATAATCTTTTCCAAATGACTGCATCTCTATGCTCACTAGATTTTCCTAAAAGAGGTTTCAAGGTGTAAATTGGCCAACTAGGCTTCTCTCAGAACTAAATCTTTGCAGGGTTACACGGAATATTTGTCCTTGAGAACACTTTGGGTTCTCTGTCCATGTCAGAAAGTCTTTCATTCAAGGTTTTCGGGCCGGGTGCGGTGGCTCACGCCTGTAATCCCAGCACTTTGGAAGGCCAAGGCAGGAGGATGGCTTGAGGCCAGGAGGTTGAGAGCAGCCTGGGCAACATAGTGAGACCTCATCTCGATTAAAAATAATAATAATCAGATTTTCTGTGTACCTTTACCCAATTATAATATATAGCCATAGTTGTCAAAACCCAGTAACTTGACATTGGTACAACTATACTATTAACTCTAGGAGGACTGTATTCAGATTTCATCAGTTTGTAAATGTATTTGTGTGTGTGTGTGTGTGTGTGTGTGTGTGTAGTACTATAGAGTTTTATCACATACACATTTTCATGTAGCTACCACCACAATCAGATTACAGAATTGTTCTCTTGCCACAAAGAAACTTCCTTGTTACCTCACAGTCACATCTTCCCCAACTCCTAACTCCTGGCTACCACTGATCTATTCTCAAGTACTATAATTTGTTATTTCAAGAATGTTCAATATGTATGATTTCAAGAATCATACAATATATAGCTCTTTGAGACTGGCTCTGGTCATCAGCTGACATGCCCTCGAGATCCATTCAAATTATGTATCAAGCTTGGCACGATGGCTCACGCCTGTAATCCCAGCACTTTGGGAGGCCGAGGTGGGCAGATCACAAGGTCAGGAGATTGAGACCATCCTGCCCAACACAGTGAAAATCCATCTGTTCTAAAAATAGAAAAAAATTAGCTGGGTGTGGTGGCAGGCACCTGTAGTCCCAGATACTCGTGAGGCTGAGGCAGGAGAACAGCGTGAACCTGGGATGCGGAGTTTGCAGTGAGCCGAGATCATGCCACCTCACTCCAGCCTGGGTGACAGAGTGAGACTCCATCTCAAAAAACAAAACAAAACAAACAAAAAAACGAAACTATGTA
>NW_012115821.1:13827843-13828957 GCF_000951035.1 Colobus angolensis palliatus | reverse complement strand
TGTATCAAAATTTTTTCCTTTTTTTTTTTTTTTTTAATGAAACAGAGTGTCACTCAGTTGCCCGGGCTGGAGTTCTATGGCACCATCTTGGCTCACTGCAATCTCCACCTCCCAGGTTTAAGCTGTTCTCCTGCCTCAGCCTCCCAAATAGCTGGGACTATAGCCACATGCCACCACGCTGGCCTAATTGATGGGGTTTCGCCATGTTGGCCAGGCTAGTCTCGTACTCCTGACCTCAAGTGATCCACCTGCCTCCGCCTCCCAAACTGCCGTAATTACAGTCGTGAGCCACCGTGCCCGGCCAATTTTTTTTTTTTTTTATTGCTAAATAGTATGGCTGCATTAATTTACCCTTTCACCCATTGAAGGATATTTGGGCTGTATCCAGTTTTGGCTATTGCCAACAACGCCGTTGTCAACATTGATTGTAGGAAAACAGCCTGTTGCATGGCAAGAGTAACACCATTTTGAAGCAAAACTGCCATGATGACTGATGTTTGCATACGAACTCGCTCCCATTCCCACAACAAGGTCAAGAAACAATGCCCATAGCATCCAACTCCTCATAGAGAAACAATGCCTGTACATAGATAACCCCTCATAAAGATGCTTATCTAACTTCCCCAGTGGTCCCTAGTTGTTTCACAAGAGGGTCTGAGACATGATCAACTGCGCGTTTTATCAAAAACAGCTTGCTAATTAATATTTTCTGGAAAGCAGGTGGGTGTGGGCATCCACCATCTCTTGGCTGCCAGAGACGCCACTTCTGTTTGTAAGTCCCTATTAAATGTTTCCTTCTGAGAAACTGGATTTTTCACCCTCTGTCTTCAGCCTTTCACCTCCCTTTGTCTTTGGGAGTTTACATAGACCTGCTCACCACAGAACACTGGCTTACAGGTTTAGGGGTGAGCATCGGTTTTCATTTCTGCAGGAAATCGTAGATTGTATAATTGTATGGTAATTGTATGATTGTAATGGTATGTGTATTTTTAAATTTTCAGAACCTGCCAAACTGTTTTTCCAGAGTGGCTGTGTCATTTAATGTTATGTCCCCAATGTATGAGAATCTGGATCCTTTCTAGCACTTGGTAATATTCTTATTCTTATTCTTATT
>NW_012115821.1:13817595-13827237 GCF_000951035.1 Colobus angolensis palliatus | reverse complement strand
CGTGTTAGCCAGGATGGTCTCAATCTCCTGACCTCGTGATCCGCCTGCCTCGGCCTCCCAAAGTGCTGGGATTACAGGCGTGAGCCACTGCACCTGATGAGACAGGGTTTTACTATGTCACCCAGGCTGGAGTGCAGTGGCACAATCACAGATAATTGCAGCCTTGCTGTCTGGGATTACACGATCCTCCTACCTCAGCTTCTCACATAGCTGAGACCACAGGTGTGCACCATCACACCTGGCTAATTTTATTTTATTTTTGTAGAGACAGGGGTCTTGTCATGTTGCTTGTGTTGGGCTCGAACTCCTGGCCTCAAATGATCCTTGCACCTTGCCCTCCCAAAGCGCTGGGATTATAGGCATGAGCTATTACCACTGTACCCAGCCCGATCATCTTTTCATGTGCTGACTTGCCATCCATCTTTGGTGACAGGTCACCCTTTGTGGTGAAAGTGTGTGTTTATGTCTTTTGACCATATTCTAATTAGATTGTGTTTTAAAATTATGATAAAATTTGCATAAAACTTACTGTTTTTAGTTGTGCAGTTCTGTGGCACTAAGCACATTCACACTGTTTAGCCACACCACCATCCGTCTCCAGAACTGTTTTATCTTCCGCAGCTAAAATTCTACCAATAAACAATAACTTCATTCTCCCCTCCCACCACTGTTGGGAAAAAGCTGTTGGGAAGGAAACTGAGGCAGGGCTTGCATAATGTCCTTTGGAATGTGTCTAGACTTGCTGGCTCCTTGCTTCTAGCCCTCCTAGGCTCCTGTTCCCATTATCTCAAGTAGCAGAACATGTTCCATATAAATGCTAAACCGTCACAGCTGTAAATCATGTGTTTAATGCAACGTGCTCTTTTGACCTCCGCACTCTCAGCACCTGTTTCTTTGTTGGATTACCAATAAATACGGTGGGCTCCCAGAGCTCGGGGCTGTCGCGGCCTCTGTACAATAGCAATGGCCCCCTGGTGTCCTATCTTTATTTCTTACTGTCTTTTTCTCAATCCTTTGACTCCGCCAGACTTTGTCACCCCCACGACCTGGTATTGGGTCTGATCACCCCAACATTCCTGGCTGCTTAATGTGGGGCGACAAAGACCCCAGTGAAGGAACGCCAGAGCGTGTGAAAGTGGAGAATGCATCATCAAAGGACACCCGAGGACATCTAAAAGAAGCTCGGTGGGAGGCCAGGCGCTTGGCTCACACCTGTAATCCCAGCACTTTGGGAGGCTGAGGTGGGCAGATCACGAGGTCAGAAGATTGAGACCATCCTGGCTAACACGGTGAAACCCCATCTCTACTAAAAATACAAGAAAATTTTCCAGGCATGGTGGCGGGTGCCTGTAGTCCCAGCTACTCGGTAGGCTGAGGCAGGAGAATGGCGTGAACCCGGGAGGCAGAGCTTGCAGTGAGCCAAGATCGGGCCACTGCACTACAGCCTGGGCGACAGAGCGAGACTGCGTCTCAAAAAATAAATAAGAAATGCTTAATAATTGGTCTGCTTGAATGTGCAGCTGTTTGCACTCAGCCAAGTCTTAAAGTACTCACAGAATCAAAAAACTATCTTAATCCTGACTCAAAAGGTTACCTACACACTTGGAAATGAATTTGCGTTAAGATCTGTTTATGGAAATACATCTTGATGGGGCAGTTGGGTTGTTATGAAATACTCAGGGACCCAGCCCAGCTCTAGAATTTACCTCTGAGCGCAAAGGCAATGTTGGGCATGCTGGTAAAGGACCACTAGAATCCAGCAGCCCGGACCCCTTTCTTTGTGGTCAAGAAAGATGGGAAAATGGGTGAACGTAACTAATCTGATAAGCAGATGTCTGTGGGTGGTTACGCACCCTGGAAAGGAATAAGCATTAGGACCATAGAGGACACTCTAGGACTAATGCTCATCTGAAAGTGACTAGGGATGCTGGCATCTATGTTCTTTTTTTTTTTCAGATGGGGAACGTTCCCCCCAAGGCAAAAACATCCCTAAGATGTATTCTGGAGAATTCGGCCCAGAGTGTATGTACCTTTTTACCTCTCAGACTTGAAGCAAATTAAAATAGACCAGGTAAATTCTCAGATAACCCTGATGGCTATACTGATGTTTTACAATCCTTTGATCTGACATGGAGAGAGATGTTATTGCTAGATCAGACACTAACCCGCCGTAACTGCAGCCTGAGAGTTTGGCGATCTCTGGTATCTCAGTCAGGTCAATGACAGGATGACAACAGAGGAAAGAGAACAATTCCCCACAGGCCAGCAGGCAGTTCCCAGTGCAGACCTTCACTGGGATGCAGAATCAGAACATGAAGATTATTGGTGCTGCAGACATTTGTTAACTTGCCTGCTAGAAGGACTAAGGAAAACTAGGAAGAAGGCTATGAATTATTCAATGATGTCCACTGTAACGCAGGGAAAGGAAGAAAATCCTACTGCCTTTCTGGAGAGACAATGAGAGGCATTGAGGAAGCATACCTCTCTGTCACCTGACTCTATTGAAGGCAACTAATCTTGATGAGTTTATCAGTCAGTTGCAGATATTAGAAAAAACTTCAAAAGTCCGCCCTAGGCCCGGAGCAAAACTTAGAAACCCTATTGAACTTGGCAACCTCGGTTTTTTTATAATGGAGATCAGGAGGAGCAAGCTGAACCGGACAAACGGGATTAAAATAAAAAAAAAAAAGGCCACCACTTTAGTCATGACCCTCAGGCAAGCAGACTTTGGAGGCTCTGGAAAAGGGAAAGGCTGGGAAGATAAAATGCTTAGTAGGGCTTGCTTCGGGTGCGGTCTGCAAGGACACTTTAAAAATGATTGTCCGAATAGAAATAAGCTGCCGCCTTGTCCTTGCCCCTTAATGGAATCACTGAAAGGCCCCACTGCCCCAGGGGATGAAGGTCCCCTGAGTCCGAAACCCCTAACCAGATGATCCAGCAGCAGGACTGAGGGTGCCCAGGGCAAGCGCCAGCCCATGCCATCACCTGCCCCAGGTATGCTTGACTACTGAGGACCTGGAGGTTAACTGTCTCCTGGACACTGGCACAGACTTCTCAGTCCTACTCTCCTGTCCCGGACAACTGTCCTCCAGATCTGTCACTATCCGAGGGGTCCTAGGACAGGCAGTCACTAGATACTTCTCCTAGCCACTAAGTTGTGACTGGGGAACTTTACTCTTTTCACATGCTTTTCTAATTATGCCTGAAAGCCCCACTCCTTTGTTAGGGAGAGACATCCTAGCAAAAGCAGGGGCCATTATACACTAGAATTAGAAGGAAAAAGGGTAAATTTATATACAGACTCTAAGTATGCTTACCTAGTCCCCCATGCCGATGCAGCAATATGGAGAGAAAGGGAATTCCTAACTTCCGAGGGAATACCTGTCAAACATCAGGAAGCCATTAGGCCCCCAAATTCTCCTTACCTCTGAATCTACTTCCTCCGATCCCTGCCTAAAGATAATTTTATGGGAAAAGGATTTGCTTGTGTGTCTCCAGGTGACGATCAGGTGCCTGTGTTGGCGCCCACCAAACATCTGAAGATCTATCATGAGCCACAGCATCTAGTGGACCCACCTGTACAGTGTGAATTGAAAGTTTGAAAAGCCTCAATCTGGCCGGGCGCAGTGGCTCACGCCTGCCATCTTGGCACTTTGGGAGGCCGAGGCAGGTGGATCACAAGGTCAGGAGATCGAGACCATCCTGGCTAACACGGTGAAATCCCGTCTCTACTAAAAAATACAAAAAGTTAGTTGGGTGTGGTGGCGAGCGCCTGTAGTCCCAGCTACAGGGGCTGAGGCTGAGGCAGGAGAATGGCGTGAACCTGGAGGCAGAGCTTGCAGTGAACCGAGGTTGCGCCACTACACTTCAGCCTGGGCTACAGAGCAAGACTCCATCTCAAAAAAATAAAATAAAATAAAAAGCCTTGATTTGCTTTCTCCATGCCTTCTGTTAATCAGAAAAGGCCTGGCCGGGCGCAGTGGCTCAAGTCTGTAATCCCAGCACTTTGGGAGGCCGAGGCGGGTGGATCACAAGGTCAAGAGATCAAGACCATCCTGGCTAACATGGTGAAACCCCGTCTCTACTAAAAATACAAAAAACTTAGCCGGACGTGGTGGCGGGCGCCTGTAGTCCCAGCTACTCAGAGGCTGAGGCGGGAGAATGGCATGAACCCGGGAGGCGGAGCTTGCAGTGAGCTGAGATCGGGCCACTGCACTCCAGCCTGGGCGACACAGCGAGACTCTGTCTCAAAAAAAAAAAAAAAAAAAAATCAGAAAAGACCTGTTTCTCATTATCAGTGGAAAGTTTTACCTCGTGGTAATTAACCAAAGAGGCAGAAAGTGAGTTAACAAATGCTTCAGCAACTGCATGCCTCCCGGCTACAACCACAAAAAGGTTTTCCTTCTGTTTCAGTAGATTTACTAGCGTGGGGATATCGCTTCTCGGCCTTTTGGCTAAGATCAAGTGTACTAACGTGGGGATGACGGTAGGCTTGTGTTTTTGCAGGAGATGAACAAACCATGTGGATGCCTTCAAGATGTGTACGACCATGGAACGGGAGACTGGAGGGACCCATGGATTCCAACCATGGACCGGGTTCCTCCACTACGAGCCATGAGCCAGTTGAATCTGAATGCCAAGATGGAACGAAGAGCGACCAGAGTCACCATGCTTAATGGACCAATGCTTTCTGACTCCGCTCCTCTCTACCCTGAATACAAGAAATGCTAATAGTTAGGCAGGAGTATCATCGCCCCATTCAGCATGAAGAAGTTATGGAAGACGGATCTTCATCCTTCTGCAACCTCTAGGATTAAGCGTCCTCTTGTAAAAGGGAAAGGGGAGGTTTGTGGGAAGCATTCAAACCAGAGTAACTCCAGTTTGAATAAGGGCTAAGAAAAATAAAGCTGGATCACTTTTAAGGGCTGCACAGCCTGCAACTGCCTTGCTCAATTTAAAGAGGCCAGCTCTTATGCTAGTAATAATGATAGTAATAACGATACCTTCTCTTTTACAAAAAAGAGAAGGGGGGCAGGTTGGGAAAAAGCTGAGTGTTGGGAGGGAAACTGAGGCAGGGCTTGCATAATGTCCTTTGGAATGTGTCTAGACTTGCTGGCTCCTTGCTTCTAGCCCTCCTAGGCTCCTATTCCCATTATCTCAAGTAGCAGAACATGTTCCATATAAATGCTAAACCATCGCAGCTGTAAATCATGTGTTTAATGCAACGTGCTCTTTTGACCTCCGCATTCTCAGCACCTGTTTCTTTGTTGGATTACCAATAAATACGGTGGGCTCCCAGAGCTCGGGGCCTTTGCAGCCTCCATACAATAGCAATGGCCCCCTGGTGTCCTATCTTTTTCTCTTTTTCTCAATCCTTTGACTCCGCTGGACTTTGTCACCCCTACGACCTGGTGTTGGGTCTGATCACCCCAACACTTCACCCCTTGGCAATCGCCATTCTGCTCTCTATGAATTTGACTAAGTACCTCATATAAATGGCATCATCCCAAATTTGTCTTTTTTTGTGTCTGGCTTATTTCACTTGGCATGTCAAGGTTCACCCATGTTGTAGTACACGTTAGAATTTCATTTATTTCTAAGGCTGTATAGTATTTCATTATATGCCTACACCACATTTTGCTGATCCATTTGTCTGTTGATGGACATTTGGGTTGCCCCCACCTTTTGGAATTGTGACTAATGCTGCTATAAATATTGGTGTACAAATATCTGTCTGAATGCCTGTTTTTACTTCTTTTGGGTATACAGCATACCTTGGAGATATTGCAGGTATGGTTCCACATCACCACAATAACACAAATATTGCAATAAAGCAAGTCACACAAATTGTTTTGTTTCCCAGCACACATAAAAGTTATGTTTACACTATTTTGCAGTCTATTGTGCAATAGGATTATATCTAAAAATGTGCATACCTTAATTTAAAAATACTTTATTACAAAAAAATGTTAACCATCATCTCAGCCTCAGTGAGTTGTAATCATTTTGCTGGCCGAGGGCCTGGCCTTGATGTTGGTGGCTGCTGACAGATCAGGGTGATGGTTGCTGAAGGTTGGAGTGGTTGTGGCAATTTATTTATTTATTTATTTTATTTTATTTTAGTTTTTTGAGACGGAGTCTTGCTCTGTCGCCCAGGCTGGAGTGCAGTGGCCTGATCTCAGCTCACTGCAAGCTCTGCCTCCTGGGTTTACACCATTCTCCTGCCTCAGCCTCCGGAGTAGCTGGGACTATAGGCACCCGCCACCACGCCCCGCTAGTTTTTTTATTGTATTTTTTAGTAGAGACGGGGTTTCACCATGTTAGCCAGGATGGTCTCGATCTCCTGACCTCGTGGTCCACCCATCTCAGCCTCCCAAAGTGCTGAGATTCCAGTCTTGAGCCACCGCACCCGGCCAGCAATTTCTTAAAATAAAACAACAGTGAAGTTTGCCATGTCAAATGACTATTCACAAAGGTTTCTCAGTAGCACATGATGCCATTTGGTAGTATTTTACCCCCAACAGACCTTCTTTCAAAATTGGTCAGTCTCCTCCAATCTTGTCACTGCTTTATCAACTGAGTTTGTGAAATATTCTAAATCCTTCATTGTCATTTCTTTTTTAAAATTTTTTTGAAAAATTTTTAGTAGAGATGACATCTTACTACGTTGCCCAGGCCTGTCTCGAACTCCTGGGCTCAAGTGATCCACCTGCCTTGGCCTCTCAGAGTGCTGGGATCATAGATGAGCCATTGTGCCCAGCCCTTTGTTGTCATTTCAACAATGTTCACAATCGTCTACATCAGGAGTAGATTCCATCTCAAGAAACCACTTTCTTAGGAAGCAACTCCTCATCCATTCAAGCTTGATCATGAGATTGCAGCAATTCAGTCACATCTTCAGGTTCCACTTCTAATTCTAGTTCTCTTGCTGTTTCCACATCTGTAGTTCCTTCCTCCACCGAAGTCTTGGACCCCTCAAAGTCATTCGTGTAGGTGAGAATCAACTTCTTCCAAACTTCTGTTCATGTTAATATTTTGACCTCCTCCCATGAATCACAAAGGTTGTGAATGGCATCTACACGGGTGAATTCTTTCTGAAAGGTTTTCAATTTACAAGATCCATCAGAGGAATCACTCTCTACGGCAGATGAAGCCTTATGAAGTGCATTTCTTCTTTTTTTGTGTGTGTCTCATTCTGTCACCCTGGCTGGAGTGCAGTGGCATGATCACAGCTCACTGCAGTCTCAACTTCCTGGGCTCAAGCAATCCTCCAGCCTGAGCTTCCTCAGGTGTATGCCACCTCAGGACCACAGGCATGCACCACAACACCTGGCTTATTTTTAAATGTTTTGTAGAGATGGGGTCTCCCCATGTTGCCCAGGCTGGTCTCAAACTCCTGGGCCCAAGCGATCCTCCTCGGCCTTGCAAAGTTCTGGGATTATAGGCGTTAGCCACCTCACCCGGCATGAAGTGTATTTCTTAAATAATGAAACTTGAAAGTTGAAATTACTTCTTGAATGGCTACAGAATGGCTGTAGGGTTAGCAGGCATGAAAACAACACGTTAATGTTTTTGTACGTCTTACACATCTCCAGTGATCATGTGCACTGTTAATAAGCACTAATCTTTTGAAAGGGATCTTTTTTCTGAGCAGTAGGTCTCAACAGCAGGCTTAAGATATTCAGTAAACCATGCTGTAAATGGATGTGCTGTCATCCAGGCTTTGTCTGTTTATTAAAGCACAGGCAGAATGGAATTTTTTTAAGGGCTCTAGGATTTTAGGAATTGTAAATGAGCATTGGCTTCAACTGAAAGTCACCAGCAGCATTAGCCCCTAACAGAGGAGTCAGCCTGGGCTGGACATGGTGGCTCATGCCTGTAATCCCAGCACTTTGGCAGGCTGAGGCAGGAAGATTACTTGAGCCCAGATGAGACCAGCCTGGGCAATGTAGGGAGACCCTGATTCTACAAAAACATTTTAAAAAATTAGCTGGGCATGTGGTTCCATCTACGTGGGAGGCTGAGACAGGAGGATAACACTTGAGCCCAGGAGGTCAAGGCTGCAGTGAGCCATGACTGTGCCACTGCACTCCAGCCTGGGCAACAGAGTGAGACCCTGTCTCAAAAACAAACAAGTCGGCCTGTCCTTTGAAGCTCTGAAACCAAGCATTGATTTCTCCTCTCTAGCTATGATAGTCCTAGATGGCGTCTTCTTTCCAACAGAAGCCTGTTTCATCCACATGGGAAATCTATTGTTTAGTGTAGCCACCTTCATCAATGATCTTAGCTAGATCTTCTGGAGAACTTGCTGCCGCTTCTCTATTAGCACTAGCACTTGCTACTTCACCTTGCACTTTTATGTTATGGAGATAGCTTTTTTCCTTAAACCTCATGAACCAACCTCTGCTAGCTTTCAACTTTTCTTCTGCAGCTTCCTCACTCTCTGAACCTTCATGGAACTGAAGAATTGCTCCGGATTAGGCTTTGGCTTAAGGGAATATTGTGGCTGGTTTGATTTATCCAGACCATGCAAACTTTCTCCACATTCGCAAAAGGCTGTTTTTGCTTTCTTGTCATTTGTGTGTTCACTGGAGTAGCACTTTTAATTTCCTTCAAGAGGTTTTTCTATCATTTATAACTTGGCTGTTTGATGCAAGGGACCTATCTTTCACCCTATCTTGGCTTTTGACATGCTTTCCTTACTAAACTTAATTATTTCTAGGTTTGGATTTAAAATGAGAAATGTGTGACTCTTCCTATCACTTGAACACTTTTGAGACTATTTTAGGGTTAGTATTTGGCTTAGTTTTTTTCTTTCTTTTTTTCTTGGAGACAGGGTCTTGCTTTGTTGCCCAGCCTGGAGTGCAGTAGCACAATCATGGCTCACTGTGGCCTTGACCTCCCAGGCTCACACAATCCTCCCACCTCGGCCTCCCAAAGTGCTGGGATTACAGGTGTGAGCCACCACACCTTGCCTAATTTCAATATTGTTGTGTCTCAAGGAATAGAAAGGCCCGAGGAAAGGGAGAGAGAGATGGGGTGGACTGGTTGGGGTAACTGGTCAGTGGAAGAGTCAGAACACACACAACAAAACCTTTCAATTTCCTCACATCCTCAACAACACTTATTATTTTCTGTTTTGTTCCTTTATGTGTTTTAAATTTTTAAAAAATTAATTATTTGTTTTTTGAGATGGAGTCTCGCTCTGTTGCCCAGGCTGTAGTATAATGGTGTGATCTGGGCTCACTGCAGCCTCCGCCTCCCAGGTTCAAGCAATTCTCATGCCTCAGAGCCCCCCCGCCGCCTCCGCCAAATAACTGGGGCCACAGGCATGTGCCACCATGCCCGGCTAGATTTTGTATTTTTGATAGAGATGGGGTTTCGCTATGTTGGCCAGGTTGGTCTCGAATTCCTGGCCTCAAGTAATCTACCTGCCTTGACCTCCCAAAGTGCTGGGATTACAGGCATGAGCCACCATGCCCGGCTGTGTATATGTGTGTTTTAGATAACAGCCATCGTAGTGTGTTTGCAGTGACATCTCATTGTAATTTTGATTTTCGTGTCCCTAATGATTAGTGATACTGAGTATTTTTTCATATTTTTTCACGTGCTTATCGGCCATTTGCATATCTTTCTTTCTTT
>NW_012115821.1:13812358-13817228 GCF_000951035.1 Colobus angolensis palliatus | reverse complement strand
AATCAGCTTATCTGCACCTATAAAAAACTCTTGATAGAATATCTATTAGAATAGTGTTAAATCTATAGAACATTTTGGGGAAATTGTCATCCTAACTATACTGAATGTTACCATCCATAAGTGCAGCCTGTTTCTCCATTTGCGTATGTGTTTTTTGATTTCTTTCATCAGTGTTTCATAGTTTTCAGTATATCTATCCTGGATGTTTTATTAGATTTATGCCTAAGTATTTTGTTTTTTAGGATTTGTCAATGCTGTTTCAAAAAAATTTCATTTGAATTCAGATCAGAATCCAATCAGTTACTGCTAGTGTTTTGAAATACAATTGATTTTCACATGTTGACATTATGTCCTGCAGTCTTGCTGAACTCATTTATTATTTTTAGGAGCTTTTCTATACATTCAATGGAATCGTCTGCATAGACAATTATGTTGTCTGTGAAAAACACAATTTCTTTCCTTCTAAAATGCATGTCTTTTGTTTGTTTTTCTTGTCTTATTGCTGGTCTTCTAGTACAATTGAATAGGAGTGGTGAGAATGAATAATCTTGTCTTGTTCCTGATCTCAGAGGGAAAGTGTTCAATCTTTCAACATTAAGAATGATGTTTGTTTTTGTTTTTCTTGTAGATGCCCTTATTCAGGCTAAGGAAGCTCTCTTCTGTTCCCAGTTTGCCGAGTCCTTTTACCAGAATGACCATTGAATTTTGTGAGATGCTTTGTCTACATCAGTTTGATTGATTTTTTTCTTTAGAATTTTTTTTTTTTTTTTTCAGACAGTCTTGCTTTGTGGCCCAGGCTGGAGTGCAGTGGCATGATCTCGGCTTACTGCAACCTCTGCCTCCTGGGTTCAAGCAATTCTTCTGCCTCAGCCTCCCAAGTAGCTGGGACAACAGGCACCCGCCACCACGCCTGGCTAATTTTTGTATTTTTAGTAGAGACAGGGTTTCACCATGTTGGCCAGGCTGGTCTTGAACCCCCATCCTCAGGTGATCCACCCACCTCGGCCTCCCAAAGTGCTGGGAGTACAGGTGTGAGCCACTGCGCCCGAGCTATATTCTTAATAAAGTAAATTAGAGTAAAGAAAATGCTATTTAAAAATCATAAGGAAGAGAAAATACATTCACTGTTCATTAAGTGGAAGTGTGTCATCACAAAGGTCTTCATCCTCTTCACTTCCTGTTGAGTAGGCTGAGGAGGAGGAGGAGGAAGAGGAAGGTTGTTTTTGCTGTCTCAGGAGTGGCAGAGGCAGAGGAGGTGGAAGGGGAGGCAGGAGAAGTGGACACACTCAGTGAAACTACAGAAATGCCATGTAATTTGTTTCTGACTTTTTTGTTCATTTCTTTAAAAATATTTCTATATGATACCAATCCCTCTTCTACCATTTGCTGTAGTTTTTGTGCCCATATCGTGGGAGGGTCCATGTAAAAGAAGTAAAAAGCAGTCATGAATAATGAGAAACCTTCTGTCAGACTGTCTAATGTTAATTTCTTTTCTAGTAATGATTTTTTTATGTCTTCTTCCTCATGATCTGGCACTGGTTCAGAAGCACTCATCTCCATCAAGCTGTCTTCTATTAATTCCTCTGGTGTGGCATCTATTAGCTCTTTAATTTCCCCAAGATCCATATCTTGAAACCCTCCACCCACACCCTCCCCACCTTTTTTGTTTTGGGCTTGATGGCTTTCACAGCTTTTAATTTTTATTTATTTATTTAGGAGTTCACAGTTTTTTCCATAAAAATGATGGCATGTTCAATGGTGCGATCCTTCCTGACTTTCATGATAGTCTCTCTGTCTGGGTTTTCTTCCATAGCACTGACAATCCTTTCCATAGACTATTGTGTGTAATGAGCCTTGCAGGTCCTTATGATCCCCTGATCTAGAGGCTGAATTATAGACCTTATGCTTGGGGACAAGTAGACAACTTCTAGTGTTGACCTCATGGTGTTCTGGGTGGCCAGGGGCATTGTCCAATATTAACAGAACTTTAAAAGGCAGTTCCTTACTATCAAGTTACTTCCTGAGTTCAGGGACAAAGCATCGATGAGATGCATCCAGAAAAAGGGTTCTCGTTGTCTAGGCCTTATTGTTGTACAAACAAAAGACCAGTAGCTGGTGTTTATCTTTTCTGTTCAAGGCTCAGAGGTTAGCAGCTTTATGGATAAAGGCAGTCATGATCACAAACCTGACTGCATTTTCACAAAGCAGTAGAGTTAGCCCATCCCTTCCTACCTTAATTCCTGGTGCTCCCTTCTCCCCTTACTAATAAATGTTCTTTTTGGCATTTTATTTTCCAGAACAGGACACTTTCATCTGCATAAAAACCTGCTCAGGCAGATATCCTTTCTCATCTTTTTTTTTTTTTTTTTTTTTGAGACAGAGTCTTGCTGTTACTAAGGCTGGAATGCAGTGGTGCCATCTTGGCTCACTGCAAACTCCACCTCCCAGGTTCAAACAATTCTCATGCCTCAGTCTTCCAAGTAGCTGGAATAACGGATTTGCCACCAAGTTCAGCTAATTTCTTGTGTTTTTAGTAGAAATGGGGTTTCACTATGTTGGCCAGGCTGGTCTTGAACTCCTGACTTCAGGTGATCTGTCCACCTCTGCCTCCGAAAGTGCTGGGATTACAGGCATAAGCCTCCACACCCAGCCTCAGTGATTTTCTTAATGGCATCTGGGAGCTTATCTGCTGCATCTTGGTCAGCAGAAGCTGCTTTTCCTGTTACCATGACTTTGATTTTTTCTTTTTTGGAGACAGGATCTCACTCTGTTGCCCAGGCTGGAGTGCAGTGGTACAATCACAATTCACTACAGCCTCTAACTCCTCAAACAATCCTCCCACCTTGGCCTCCCAAAGTGCTCAGATAGTAGGTGTGAGCTACTGTGCCTGGCCTTATCCTTTTTGATGTTATTGTAAATTGAATTGTTTTCTTAATGTTCATTTTAGATTGTCTATTATCAATGTATAGAAATACAACTGATTTTTGTGTGTTGATTTTGTATCCTGCACCTTTGCTAAATTTGTTCATTCATTCTAACAGAATCACTTCTTGGCCTTTTGGCTAAGATCAAATGCAGTTCTAATAGGTGTGTGTGTGTGTATAATCTTCAGGGTTTTCTACATATAAGATCTTGTCATGTGAGGAAAAAAGGCAATTTACTCCTTCATTTCCAGTTTAGATGCCTTTTATTTCTTTTTCTTACCCAATTGCTTTGGCTAGGACTTCCAATACTATGTTGAACAGAAGTGGTAAAAGCTGCCATATTGTCCTATTGCCAGGCTGGAATGCAGTGGTGCCGTCTTAACTTACTGCAGCCTCTGTCTTTTGGGCTTAAGCAATCCTCCAACCTCAGCCTTCCAAGTAGCTGGAACCAGGCACATGCCACCATGTCTGGCTAATTTTTGTTTATTTTGTGGAGGTGGGGTTTCGGCATGTTGCCCCAGCTGGTCTCAGACTCCTGAACTCAAGCAATCTGCCCACCTCAGCTTCCCAAAGTGCTGAGATTACATACATGAGCCATTGCACCCAGCCTAACTTTTAACGAATTGTCAAACTGTCTTCTGGAGCAGCTACATTATTTTGTATTCTCCCCAACAATGTATAAGAGTTCCAGTTGCTCCACAACTGGAATGTCTGTTCAAATCTTTTGCCCATTTTTAAATCAGTCATTTGTTTTCTTATAGCTTCTTAAAATTGATATCTATCTATCTATTCTGGATACAAGTTCTATGTTGAATATGTGATTTGCAAATATTTAATCCCAGTGTGAGATGTCTTTTCATTCTCTTAACAGTGCCTTTTGCGAAGAAAAAAATATTTGGTATTTGGTATTATCATCAGTATTTGGTATTATCATTTGTTTGTTTTTGATTTTTGCCTCTCTAGTAGGTGTGTAGTGATATCTCATGGTGGTTTTGAGTTGTGCTTCACTAATGGCTAATGATATTGGGCATCTCTTACTGTGCTTATTGGCCATTTGTGTATCATCTTTGGAGAAATGTCTGTTCAAGTCTTTTGCACATTTTTACATTAGTCATTTGTTTTCTTTTTTAAAATTTTTATTATTATTATTATTATTTGAGATGGAGTCTCGCTCTGTCACCCAGGCTGGAGTGCAGTGGCGCTATCTCGGCTCACTGCAAGCTCCGCCTCCCGGGTTCACACCATTCTCCTGCCTCAGCCTCCTGAGTAGCTGGGACTACAGGTGCCTGCCACTACGCCCAACTAATCTTTGTATTTTTAGTAAAGACGGCGTTTCACTGTATTAGCCAGGATGGTCTCGATCTCCTGACATCGTGATCTGCCTGCCTTGCCCTCCCAAAGTGCTGGAATTAGTCATTTGTTTTCTTACAGCTTCTTACAATTGATATCTATCTTTCTGTTCTGGATATAAGTTCTATGTTGAATATGTGATTTGCAAATATTTTCTCCCAGTAGGAGATGTCTTTTCATTCTCTTAACAGTGCCTTTTGCAAAGAAAAAAGTTTAAATTTTGATGAAACTCAATTTATCACTTTTTTTTTTTTAATGGATCATGTATTGGTGTCATTATCTACAAACTCCTTGCTTACTGTCAGGTTGCAAAGTTTTCTTTTATTTTTTTTCTGAAGTTTTATAGTTTTACATTTAGATCTATGGTCCCTTTGAGTTAATTTTTGTTTAAAGTGTCAGGTTTAGATCCGAGTTTTTTTGGCATCTGGTTGTCCAGTTGTTTCAACATCATTTGGTGAAAAGACTATCTTTTCTTCATTGAATTGCCTTTGGACCCTTGTCAAAAATCAATTGGCCATTTTGAGTGGATCTATTTTTGGACTTTGTATTCTGATACATTGATCTGTGTGCTTATCTCTTCTTCAATATTATTCAGT
>NW_012115821.1:13796313-13806752 GCF_000951035.1 Colobus angolensis palliatus | reverse complement strand
GTGATCCGCCCACCTCGGCCTCCCAAAGTGCTGGGATTACAGGCGTGAGCCACCATGCCCGGCTGTAATTTTCTTGTCTTGTCTTATTTTGACATCAAGGTAATGTTGGCCTCACAAAATGAACTGGGAAGTGTTCTCTCTTTTTCTGTTTTCTGAATGAGATTGTGTAGAATTGATGTTATTTCTTCTTTAAATGTTTGATAGAATTTGTGAGTGAAACTACCTGGAGATGTCTTTTTCAGGGGCTTTTAGCTACAAATTCAAGTTCTTCACCAAATATAGAACTATTCAGGACATCTATTTGTTCTTGGGAAAATTGGGGTCATTTGTATCTGTCAAGGAATTGGTCCACTTCATCTAAGTTACCAAGTTTTTATGCCTTGGTTTGTCATAATATTCACTTATGAGCCTTTTAAGGTGTCAAGGAAGGAGTCTGTAGTGATATTCCTTCTTTCATTCCTGAATTTAGTAGTTTCTGTCTTTTGTCTCTATTTCATTGTCAGTCTGGCTAAATAATGTTGGTATTTTTTATTTTAGCAGGTAACCTTGAAGCTGATTTCAGTTCAGAAATTTCAACCAGCTTTGTGTAAGCTGTGGTTCCAAGTAAAATTTTGAAAGTATTTGCAGGGCTATTCAGATCAGTCCCACCTGTGCGCCCCCAAGTGTGGCCAAACTGTAATTGGCTTCTACTAAATTGAGGTCATTCAGTGACCTGGGTGGAGACCTGCCTGCAACAGAGTTCACAAAACCTGTGGTATTCTGTTTGGGGTGAGATCCATACATGCAAGCACTGGGTGAACCCCATGAGTTCATACACAACTATTTGGGATGTCTCTCTTGATCTCCCCCATCTCTGTGATCTTCCCAGTACTTTCTGATCACATTGGCTGCAACTACAGATCCTTTCAGAAGGCATAGAGCAGCTAAGGACTCTGAAAAGCAAATTGTAGTCAGTGGACTGGGGAAAGAGATGAGAATTCAAAGCTGTGGGGAAAAGAAAGAGAGATCAGACTGTTACGGTGTCTATACAGAAAGAAGTACACATAAGAGACTCCATTTTGTTCTGTATTTGAGATGCTGTTAATCTGTGACCCTACCCCCAACCTTGTCCTTGCAAGAAACATGTGCTGTGGTGACTCAAGGTTTAACGGATTTTGGGCTGTGCAGGATGTGCTTTGTTAAACAAGTGCCTGAAGGCAGTATGCTTGTGAAAAGTCATCACCATTCTCTTAATCTCAAGCACCCAGGGACACGTACACTGCCAAAGGTTGCAGGGACCTCTGCCTAAGAAAGCTAGGTATTGTCCAAGGTTTCTCCCCACGTGATAGTCTGAAATATGGCCTTGTGGGAAGGGAAAGACCTGATCGTCCCCCAGCCTGACACCCGTGAAGGGTCTGTGCTGAGGAGGACTAGTATAAGAGGAAAGAAGGCCTCTTGGCAGTTGAGATAGAGAAAAGCATCTGTCTCCTGCCCGTCTCTGGGCAATGGAACATCTTGGTGTAAAACCCGATCGTATGTTCTGTTTACTGAGAAAGGAGAAAAACCGCGTTAGGGCTGAAGGTGGGACGTGCTAGTGGCAATGCTGCTCTTTATGCACTAAAAAGGTTTATGGAGATGTTTGCATATGCATATCAAGGCACAGCACTTTTCCTTAAACTTATTCATGTCACAGAGATCTTTATTCATATGTCTTACTGCTGACCTCCCTACGATGATCCTATTATCCTGCCACTTCCCTTTTTCTTTTTGTTTTTTGAGACAGGGTCTCGCTCTGTCACCCAGGCTGGAGTGCTGTGGCCGGATCTCAGCTCACTGCAAGCTCCGCCTCCTGGGTTCATGCCATTCTCCTGCCTCAGCCTCCCGGGTAGCTGGGACTACAGGCGCCTGCCACTTCGCCCGGCTAGTTTTTTTTTGTAGCTTTTAGTAGAGACGGGGTTTCACCATGTTAGCCAGGATGGTCTCGATCTCCTGACCTCATGATCTGCCTGTCTCGGCCTCCCAAAGTGCTGGGATTATAGGCTTGAGCCACTGCGCCCAGCCTTCACTTCCCTTTTTCTAAGATGGTAAAGATAATGATCAATAAATACTGAGGGAACTCAGAGAGCGGTGCCAGCGCGGGTCCTCTGTATGCTGAGCACTGGTACCCTGAGCCCACTTTTTCTTTCTCTATACTTCGTTTCTGTGTCTCATCTCTTTTCTCAAGTCTCTTGTTCCACCTAATGAGAAACGCCCACAGGTGTGGAGGGGCAGGCCACCCCTTCAAAAGCCTCATCCGGGCACAGTGGCTCACACCTGTAATCCCAGCACTTTGGGAGGCTGAGGCAGGTGGATCACTTGAGGTGAGGAGTTCAAGACCGGCCTGGCCAACATGGTGAAACCCTGTCTCTATTAAAAATACAAAAATTAGCTGGGTTACTGGGCGCGGTGGCATACGTACAGCAATCCCAGCTACTCGGGAGGCTGAGCCAGGAGAATTGCTTGAACCGAGGAGGCAGAGGCTGCAGTGAGCTGAGACTGTTTCACTGCACTCCATAGCGAAACCCCGTCTCCAAAAAAAAAAAAAAAAGTTCCGTCAAAATAGTGAAAAGTTTACATATTTTTTCCCCCTTCGGTATTGCCCAGCCTGGACTTAAAGACGGCTGCTGGAAACTCAGAAGCCGTGTAGTAGGTCCAGACGGGAAGTGTTCCAGGAGAAGCCTTCTCTTTCTCATCTGGGATGTGTGTGTGTGTGTGTGTGTGTATGTGTGTGCACCCCCGCGTTTGCTAGGGAGTGGCGGAGAGAATCTCATTTTGGTTTTTGCTTTCTTTTTTCTATTCTCCTCTGCCCCTGCCAGGAGGCAATACCTTGGAGTTGGTGGCAGCAGCAAGTGGGCAGGCACATAACATTGAGGGGGGTTATTTGTCATTAACCAGAGGAGCTGTGGGAGTGGGTAATCCCCGTTGCCTTTTTCTGTGTTCTCTATTGGTTCCAGATTCAGTTCCGTGGGGAAAGTGTGCACCAGGACAGGGAGACTAAAGCCCCACTGTGGCCTGAATTTTGCCCCCTCCCCACACAGCCAAATTTATACTTTGAAATGGAAACAAATTCAACTGGGCTGCTATCACCACATTCATACAGTAATAGAGGATGTGTTTAACTTTCCTGAAGTCAGACCCTAGACTTTGGCTTGGATATTAGCCTTGAAAACACACATATGCTCTGTGCTTTGTATTTTCATTACAAATACATCTTGGAGGACTTTACTTCAGTGCCAGTAGATTTCACTCATTCATCTTCACAGCTTTATAGCATTCCAGAGTGTGGCTGTATTATTAAGGGAGGAGACCATCCTTCATATTGTCTTATGCCCAGTTTCTGCCTCCAAAGAAAGAAAAAGTAAAAACTAAAAGGCAGAGATGAAATCCACAAGCAGACAGCCCTGTGCCTGGGCCTGGTAGTTAAAGATCAGCCTCTGACTTAATCGGTTATGTTATCTGTAGATTACAGATATTGTATAGAAAAGCGCTGTGAAAATCCCTATCCTGTTTTCTTCCGATCTAATTACCAGTGCATGCAGTCCCCAGTCATGTACCCCCGCTTGCTCAATCGATCATGACCCTCTGACGTGCACCCGCTTAGAGTTGTGAGCCCTTAAAAGGGACAGGAATTGCTCAGTCGGGGAGCTCGGCTCTTGAGACAGAAGTCTTGCCAATGCCCCCAGCCGAATAAACCCCTTCCTTCTTTAACTCGGTGTCTGAGGAGTTTTGTCTGTGGCTTTTCCTGCTACATTATAACTCATTTAACTGATGTCCTGCTTTTTTTTTCTGAGACAGAGTCTTGCTGTGTTGTCCAGGCTGGAGTGCAGTGGCATGATCTCAGCTCACTGCAACTTCCGCCTCCCAGATTCAAGCAATTCTCTCTGCCTCAGCCTCCCCAGTAGCTGGGATTACAGGCACCCACCACCACATCCGGCTATTTTTTTTTTTTTTTGTGTATTTTTAGTAAAGATGGGGTTTCACTGTGTTAGCCAGGATGGTCTAGAGCTCCTGACTGTGATCCACCTGCCTCGGCCTCCCAAAGTGCTGGGATTACAGGTGTGAACCACCACGCCTGGCCTAAGTTTTGTATTTTTTAGTAGAGACAGGGCTTTGCCATGTTGGCCAGGCTGGTCTTGAACTCCTGACCTCATGTGATCTGCCCGCCTTGGCCTCCCAAAGTGCTGGGATTATAGGCGTGAGCCACCACGCCCGGCCCTGATGTCCTATTAATCATCATTCTGGTTGCTTCTTGTCTTTACTAATACAAAGATGGTACAATAAGATGACTTGTCCATATGTTTTCATATGCATATAAATATCTGTGAATAATTTCTAGAGGAAGAATATCAAGGTCAAAGTGACTACTGCATATGCATTTTAAATTGTGTTTAATATTGTCACATTGCCTTGCAAATTTGCCCTCCCATAAGCAATACCTGAGAGTGCCTATTTCTCCACGCCCTTGCCAATATACTTCATGTGCACATGTTCCCACTTTGAGTTACCTCCATTACATTTCCACTGGCAGAACAGGCATCCCACTTCTACCACTTATTAGCTGTGTGACTTTGAGCTCATTGCTTGTGACTATTATGGTAATAATAGTAGTGCTCATCTCATAGGGCTGTGATGAGGGCTCAGTGAGTTAATGTTTGTAAAGCTGCTCACTCGGTGTCTGCCACATAGTAAGTGCTGTATAAATGTTAATTGATTAATTAATTTTAAAACATGAATTACGGTCTCCCAAGAGGAACTCACCAAAAAAAGCAGAACTCAAGTCAGGGAAAAATGCCTGCTAGAGGGGCTGAGCTGATCAGGTTAAATTTGATAACATCTTGCAAGTATTTTAAACCAGGTGCAGTGACTCATTCCTGTAATCCCAGCTACTTGGGAGGTGGAGGTGGGAGGATTATTTGAGTCCAGGAGTTCGAGACCAGCCCAGGCAACATGGTGAGATCCCATCTCTTTAAAAAAAAAAAAAAGCATTTTGCACAGTTCCTGGTACACAGTGAATGCCCAGCAAATGTTTTTATTTTTGTTGGGGTTTCCTTGGTTTTCTTTGTGGGCCCTTCCACAGCAAGTGGCCGTGAACTGTTACCCAAGGCTGATGCATCTGGGGCTGCTGTGACCCTGCAGGAGGGAACTCTTCTCCTCTAGGAATAGTCACACGTGGGCAGGGTCAGGCCCCATGGAGCAGCCTTCTGGTGGTGGAGAAGGCACACATGGCTTATAGGGAATTGCTCTCCCTGGTGCCCACTGTGGTAGCAACAGAACCAAGGCAATGGAAAAACAGGGCCTCTGAGGGGCAGAGGAGTTCCCTAGTTTTCTCTCCCCAAGGACTGGAGTAAGGTCTGGGCTTATGCACAGTTGCCAGAAAGATCTGAGACCCCAGAGTCACATTGGATGTGCCTAACAGAGCAGGTGGTGACTCAGTTGGTTTACTTTGAAAAATAAGAGATAGGACTTAGGGCCCTGGCTGGGTGGTGGGTGTCTGGCCAAACATGATTCAGTACATGGTTAAAAACCAAGTAGTTTCCGGGCGTGGTGGCTCAAGCCTATAATCCCGACATTTTCGGAGGCCGAGACGGGTGGATCACGTGGTCAGGAGATCAAGACCATTCTGGCTAACACGGTGAAGCCCCGTCTCTACTAAAAAAAGTACAAAAAATTAGCCGGGCGTGGCGGCAGGTGCCTGTAGTCCCAGCTACTCGGGAGGCTGAGCCAGGAGAATGGCGTGAACCTGGGAGGCGGAGCTTGCAGTGAGCCAAGATCGCGCCACTGCACTCCAGCCTGGGCGACAGAGCGAGACTCCTTCTCAAAAAAAAAAAAATACCAAGTAGTTAGAGATGTTAACTAGATCTGTAAACATATCTATATCTCATATTATATGTACCATATTGTAGATGTTAGTATGTGTGTATATATGTAATATACTATGATGTTGTTATTTATAATAAACATATTTTGGTCTTCGACCCACTTCCTGGCACAGAGCTCTGAAAACCCTTTCCTGAGCGATAGAGGTGCTAGGTGTATCTTTTGTTCTAATATTTGGTCTTTGACCCCAGTTTGTTCCACAGAGCTCCTAATCCCTGGGAATTTCCTGGGTGATAGGAGCATCTTTTGTCCTAATGAGGTGACTCTTGGTGGGTTCCTGGATGGGGACCAGTCACCAGAAGGACCAAACCATGATGAGAAGTTTGGAGCTTTTAGCTCCACTCCCCATCTTCTGGGAAGGTGAGTGGGCTGGAGATTGAGTTAATAATTGATCATGCCCATATGATGATGCCTTTACAAAACCGTGGGCTTTGGAGAGCTTTCAGGTTGTTGAATGGGTGGAAGTGCTGGGGTATGGGTCACCCAACACTTTGCCCTATGTACCTCCTTATCTGGCTGTTCATCTCCATCCTTTGTGATATCCTTTATAATAAACAGGTAAACATAAGTGTTTTCTGAGTTCTATAAGCCACCCTAGCAAAGTGTCAAACCTGAGGAAGGGAATCCCGATTTGTAGTTGGTCAGAAGTACAAGTGACAACCTGGGACTTGCAACCAGCATCTGAAGTGGGGGCAGCCTTGTGGGACTGAGCCCTTAACCTGTGGGGTTTGCACTAACTCTAATTGGTGTCAAAATTGAATTAATTGTAGGACACCCAATTGGTGTCTGCCAGAGAATTGATGTGTGGGAAAAAACTCACACATCTGATGTCAGAAGTAAAGTACTGAGGGTGTGAGTATGTAGAGAAAAAAGAGTTGCTTTTTCTTGTGATACATATACATATGTGTGATAGATAGCATATGTAATATAATATACACATGTGTAACGTGTTATATACATGTTCTGTATGTCGAATATACATGTGTATAGAGAACAAGAAAGACATAGCATAGAATCTCTACTTTTTTTTCTTTTTTTGTGAGCCAGAATTTTGCTCTTATTGCCCAGGCTGGAGTGCAGTGGCATGATTTTGGCTCACCACAACCTCTGCCTCCCGGGTTCAAACGATTCTCCTGCCTCAGCCTCCTGAGTAGCTGGGGTTACAGGCACCTGCTACCACACCCGGTGAATTTTGTAATTTTAGTAGAGATGGGGTTTCACCATGTTGGTCAGGCTGGTCTTGAACTCCCAGCGTCAGGTGATCCACCCGTCTCAGCCTCCCAGAGTTCGAGATTACAGGTGTGAACCACTGCGCCTGGCCAAATCTCTCTCTTTTTTTTTTAATTTTTGCCACATATTGAATTATATTGTACATTTATGTTATACTATGTGATGAAACATATACACGTTAACACATATTATGTGTAGTGTAGTATATTAATATATGTATATTATACTGCATATACATATTATATGACATAAATTTAGAGATACAGTTAACATCTCTTCTTGGTTTTTACCACATACATTCTATATTTTATATATTTTACATATATATATTATTTATTTATTTATTTTGAGACAGAGTCGCACTCTGTCAAACCCCTGCCACCAGGGTTCAAGTGATTCTCCTGCCTCAGCCTCCCGAGTAGCTGGGATTACAGGCGTCTGTCACCATGCCTGGCTAATTTTTGTATTTTTAGTAGAGACGGGGTTTCACGATCTTGGCCAGGCTGGTCTTGAACTCCTGACCTCGTGATCCACCTGCCTTGGCCTCCCAAAGTTCTGGGATTACGGGCATGAGCCACTGTGCCTGGCCTTATTTTATATTATTTTAATATTTTGTACTTACGTATTCTGACATCAGAAAATTGCCAATCCTATTACAAGATAGGCCATGAGAAAGGGTGGCTATTTGCAGGCATGAAGCCATTTTCTAGGAGCAGCCAGGGCAGGGTTAAGGGTTAAGTGTCATGGCCGCCTAGGCCTCCTCCAGCCCAGTGGTCTACTTGTAACTGTTGTCTGGAGGCCCTGCCGCTTTCCTGCAGGGTGTGATGATCCCTTTTACTCTGCGCCTTGCCAGGAAGCATAGAAAAGTTGAGAGAGGTGTGGAAAAGGAGAAAGAGGGCTGGCTTGGGAAAAGACTGAGAAGAAATCAAAGGTGCTGAGTTTCCTGTGGGACCTAGGAGTGAATGAAGGGAAATGTGAGAGTGACCACAGCATTTCTTGAGCAGGTACTCTGTGCTTGGCGATGCGCCAGGTATTTTATGCCCTTCTCATTTAATTTAACCCTCACAACGCCTCTCAGAGGTGGTTACTATTAATTATTAATAAACTTATTTGGATAGGTGACATACACATAGTATACAGTTGAAAGGGTCCAAAGACTTGACTGTGAAAGGCGAGTCTAAGAGAAGTCAGACAAACGAATATAGAGAGAAAGCAAATACAAACATGCTAACAAACATGCTAACCACGTGAAATCTAGGTGCTGAGTATGCGGGAATTTATTGCACTATTCTCTCAACTTTTCTATTTGAAAGTTTTTCATAATAAAAGTTGAGGGGAGGAGAAAGAGAGTTTCCCCCTTGTCCCCATCTTCTTTATGTAGTTCCCCTCCCAGGAGGCCAGCACGGATACCGGTTTCCTGCTCATACTGATACTCAGTTTATATGCGCGTGCACGCATGCATACACACGCAGGCACACACGCGGGTCCATTTGGTTACTTCTGGTACCTTACTGATAGAATTTCATTTTTGATAGCTTTAGAGGTGTAGCTTTTTAGGAAAGGGAATTCCTGAAGGTGAATCCCTGCATTCTCTTTCCCAGGGGAAGGTGACGATTTTGCTGCCCAGGCTCACCCCTAGAGGGCGCACTCTTCGCTTGACTGGCAGCTGCCAGGGCAGAAGGTGCACAAACCACGGTCGGGGCTGCTCCCATGTGACTCATGAGATGCGCAGCCGGAATTCCAAAAGTATTCACACTTCTGTTTTCTGGCCTTAGCCACATTTCTTGTGGGTTGCAATACTCAGACACAGAACCCACATTTTGGCTTTGCAGAGGCAAAAGCTGACAGAGGCACACGTTGTCCAGAAAGCTTCGCCGACGCTCTGTACTGTGAACTTCTAGAGGATGAATAAAACACCCATTTCCAGGCACAAAAGAGACACTACTTAGTGTCCGAAACATTTCGATGCTGATTACTTGACTAGATTTAAAAAAATTTTTGACTAAAGGAAAGTCGTTTTATTAAATACATTAGAACTGACTTATAACATTGGCGTTAATGTCGCTCTGAACGATTACACCAGTCTTATGTTTTGTTCTTATATTTAGGGAGACAAGATTTCACCATATTATCTCTGCATCTGTGTAAATAGGAACTATATTATAATAGTATATTCCTTTTTAAAAGTAATTAAATCAATGCCAAAAGATAAATGATTAGTTTGAATTAACCACACAGAAATGTTATTTTATTTTTTAAATTTATTTTGAGATAGGGTCTCACTCTCTCCCCACCCACCTCAGGCTGGAATGCAGTGGCACAATTTTGGCTCACTGCAGCCTTGACCTCCTGGACTCAGGTGATCCTCCCACCTCAGCCTCCCAAATAGCTGGGACCACAGGCACGTGCCACAACTCCTGGCTAATTTTTTCTATTTCTTTTTTTTTTTTTTTTTGTAGATAACAAGGGTTTTGCCATGTTGCCCAGGCTGATCTCCTGGGCTCAAGCGATCCACCTGCCTTGGCCTCCCAAAATGCTGGGATTACAGGCATGAGCCACTGTGCCCAGCCAGAAATGTTATTTTATTAATGTTGAATATGTACAGTAACTTGAAGTAGACTATTATTCTGTTTTCATGCTGCTGTGAAGACATACCTGAGACTGGGTAATTTATAAGGAAAAGAGGTTTAATTAACTCACAATTCCAAATGGCTAGAGAGGCCTCAGGAAACTCATAATCACGGTGGCAGGTGAAAGAAGTGAATGCTGAGCAAAGGGGGGTAAGCCCCTTATAAAACCATCAGATCTCGTGAGAACTCACTCACTATCACGAGAACAGCAAGAGGGTAACTGCCTCTGATTCAATTATCTCCACCTGGTCCCTCCCATGACATGTGGGGATTATGGGAACTACAATTCAAAATGAGATTTGTGTGGGGATACAGCCAAACCATATCAAGACTATTTTTGCCATTTACTTATTTAAAATTTTTTTGTTTTATATATATTTTTTGAGACAGGCTCTCGATCTGTCACCTAGGCTGGAATGCAGTGGAATGATGTTGGCTCACTGCAACCTCTGCCTCCCAGGCTCAAGCAATCCTGCCTCAGCCTCCTAAGTAGCTGGGACTACTGGGGCATGCCACTATACCTGGCTAACGTTTGTATTTTTTGTACAGAGGAGATCTCCCTATGTTGCCCAGGCTGGTCTCAAACTCCTGTGCTCAAGTGATATGCCTGCCTTGGCCTCCCTGAGTGCTTGAATTATAGGCATGAGCTACTGTGCCTGGCCCACCCTCCCTCCCTCCCTCCCT
>NW_012115821.1:13791052-13794942 GCF_000951035.1 Colobus angolensis palliatus | reverse complement strand
TTGAAGTGGGGAGGCACAGGTTGCAGTGAGCAGAGATCGTGCCATTGCACTCCAGCCTGGGCAACAGAGCAAGACTTTGTCTCAAAAAAAAAAAAAAAAAAATTAACAGGGTGTGGTGGCCCACACCTGTAATCCCAGCTACTTGGGTGACTGAGGCATGAGAATTGCTTGAACCTGGGAGGCAGAGGCTGGAATGAGTTGAGATTGCACCACTGCACTCCAGCTTGGGAGACAGAGTGAGACTCTGTCTCAAAATAATAATAATAATAATAATAATTATTATTATTATTTGTATGTGTCAGATGAAGCAAAAAAGAGAGGTCAAAACTAACCTTTTGTTGGAACACTACAACATGTTGAACAGGCCACCTGTTGTACTCTTGGCCTCTGTCCCTAGCTTGTTCTCTGTCCCAAGGCTCCCTAGAAAGCCTTGGCTCATTCTGAATGTTCTACTCCCACATTCCCAATAATAAAGGCATTTAGGGTTCATAGAGAGCCATTTCAGAACCATCCCACGGAGGGATCGCTGCACCTACATACCCACCCTCAGTCCCCCAACTCTGAGCCTTACATTAAAATGATGTTTTAATTCATCTGTCATCCTCCCCTGCCTCCGTCCAGGGCTTTACTTGTTAGAGCACAAGGGTGAGGTCACACTCACCTGCATTAGGAATGCAGGCTCCAGAGTCATGCTGCCCTTTCTCTTGTTCTTTGGCAAGTATCAACTCCTAAACCTGAATTTCCTCACTTACACATTTGAGGTGATAGATAACAACAGTACCAGCCAACAAGGTCACTCAGTTATTCTGCAAATAGTTACAGAGCATCTACTATGGGCCGGCTGAGAATAAGGTAGGGAAGAAAGACAAGGCCCTGCTCTCAGGAAGCACCACAAAAACAGAAAACAGAGGTACACAGCTCAGCCCAGTCTTCAGCACATGGCCAGCCTTTAAAAAATGTTAGTTGTTTTTATTTTTATTGTATATATATATTTTATTGAGATTGAGTCTTACTCTGTCACCCAGGCTGGGGTGCAGTGGCAGGATCTCAGCTCACTGCAACCCCCGCCTCCTGGGTTCAAGTGATCATCCTGCTTCAGCCTCCTGAGTAGGTGGGACTATAGGTGCACACCACCACGACTGGCCAATTTTTGTATTTTCAGTAGAGACGGGTTTTCACCATGTTGGCCAGGCTGGTCTCGAACTCCTGACCTCAAGTGATCCACCTGCTTTGTCCTTCCAAAATGCTGGGATTATAGGAGTGAACCACTGCATCTGGCCTGCTTTTATTATAAATATAGTCACACACAATACTGGAATATGAACCCAGTATCACACATTTGGTCTAGTATATTCTTATTCATTATCATCAGACATTAATTATGGTTAGTTGCTAAGAGCTGTGCTGGTATCTCATGCCACCATGAAAGTCAGCTCTATTGCCCACCCAGAGCACTCATTTAATGTTTAAAATCTAGGATTATTTTCTGAATTTAGTATCTTGAACATCAGACTCATTAAGGGTCTCTTGCTGTAAACATACAACTTTGAAGAAAGAGTCTTTATGTAAACTTACAAAAAAAGTATCTTGGCCGGGCGCGGTGGCTTACGCCTGGTGGCTCACGCCTGTAATCCCAGCACTTTGGGAGGCCAAGGCGGGCAGATCACGAGGTCAGGAGATCGAAACCATCCTGGCTAACACGGTGAACCCCTGTCTCTACTAAAAATACAAAAAATTAGCCAGGCGTGGTGGCGGGCACCTGTAGTCCAAGCTGCTCGGAAGGCTGAGGCAGGAGAATGGCGTGAACCCAGGAGGCAGAACTTGCAGTGAGCAGAGATCGCGCCACTGCACTCCAGCCTGGGTGACAGAGTGAGACTCTGTTGCAAAACAAAAACAAAAACAAAAACAAAAAAGTATCTTCCAGTTTGTTTGAAGGTAAATATATTATCAACAGATTCCTACACCATAAAGAACAATTTCATTGCTCAGAAAAGACTACATTTCATAAATAATCAGAAATATGAAATTTAGCAGGGGAAAAGCCCCTTAGAGGAAATCAATTTTTTAAATTGTTAAAAATGCCTAAAAGGTGGCTAAAAAAATAAAACATGAATAGGGCAGCTGAATAAATGCAAAAACTCTCAAAAGAGGTCTGAATTCGAGGCAAACTGTTCATTATGCAAATTAGTCAACAGGTGAACTGGCCACCTGGCAAGATTATCATTAGAATACCTGGCTCTGGGGCCTGGCGCGGTGGCTCACGCTTGTAACCCTAGCACTTTGAGAGGCCGAGGCAGATGGATCATCTGAGGTCAGGAGTTTGAGAACAGCCTGACAAACATGATGAAACCCTGTCTCTACTGAAAATACAAAATTAGCTAGGCGTGGTGGTGCATGCCTATAATCCCAGCTACTCAGGAGGCTGAGACAGGAGACTCGCTTGAACCTAGGAGTGGAGTTTGCAATGAGCTGAGATTGTGTAACTGCACTCCAGCCTGGGCAACAAGAGCCAAACTCCATCTCAAAAAAAAAAAACACGTGGCTCTGGTCACAGTAGTCTGTTCCCGGGCAGAACCAACATGGCGGTCGTGGGCAGTTTGGGCATGTTGGGGAAAAAAACCCAAATTTTTCCTCAACCTTCCTAAGTTCTCAGTTGTAACCCCTTTTTGTTACGAAAGACAGATTAACAAAAGAAAAGAAAACCAAACAGGAGTTTATTAATGTATATATTTTATATATGTTAGAGGAACCCCTGCTTACCAGGCCTCTGGTTTAATAACACATGACCAGAGTGACTCCCTCTTGAAGTGAGTAACTGGGCACGCATAAGACACTTAAAAGGTTAATATTTAGGACCTGAAAATAGCCACACCCTAAGCTGACCACTGATTATAATTACAGAATATTTATGGCCCTACAGAGCAGCTCCCACTAAGCCTGCAGAATGTCCAGATGTCCTAAGCATGGAACCCATGTACTTAAAGATAATGATAATGAGCAGGCTTCGATTGAAGGATTAATGGTCATTAACAATACTAATAGCCACTACCTTTAGCGAGCACATCTGCACATTTCAAGTTTAGTTATAGCTCCTTATGATTTCTTATAAGTAGAGATGCTAACCAAGGATGGCATGTTCCTCCTCCTGCTTTTCTGAGGATGCTCTACTTGAATCTGTAACAGGGTAGTTTCCAATAAACTTGCTTCTTTCACTGTGGTCTGTGGCTCTCCTTGAATTTTTTTTTTTCTTTTTGAGATGGAGTTTTGCTCTTGTTGCCCAGGCTGGAGTACAATGGCTGATCTTGGCTCACCACAACCTCTGCCTCCCAGGTTCAAGCGATTCTCCTGCCTCAGCCTCCCGAGTAGCTGGGATTACAGGCACGCACAACCACGCCTGGCTAATTTTGTATTTTTAGTAGAGACGGGGTTTCTCCCTGTTGGTCAGGAGGTCTCGAACTCTCGACCTCAGGTGATCCACCCGCCTTGGCCTCCCAAAGTGCTGGGATTACAGGCATGAGCCACCGTGCCCAGCTTGCCTTGAATTCTTTCCTGCACTAGATCCAAGAACCTGTTCTTGGGGTCTGGATCAGGACCCTCTTTTCCAGCAACATATGTACATGGGGTATACCCAGGAAATGAGTCTTTCTCCAGGAACTCCAGCTTATATAGCATCTCCAACAAAGAACAGCGAATGTTTAGAGAAGTGACAAGACGGGAAAGGGACTTGAGTCTCCAGGGGCAGCAACTTGTGGGAAGGCAAGTAATTTGCAGATAAAGGCTAGTGAGTGAAGCGTGTTCATGTTGATTCCTTTGGCGTCATCTCCAGTGGCCCAGGAGGGTCTCGAGCTGTCTTCAGTGGTTAACCTTTGTCCTCCTTTTTTTTTTTTTTT
>NW_012115821.1:13785694-13790722 GCF_000951035.1 Colobus angolensis palliatus | reverse complement strand
TTTTGAGACGGAGTCTCGCTCTGTTGCCCAGGCTGGAGTGCAGTGGCATGATCTCAGCTCACTGCAACCTCTGCCTCAAGTGATCCTCCTGCCTCAGCCTTCCGAGTAGCTGGGATTACAGGTGTCCGCCACCATGCCCCGCTAATTTTTTTGTATTTTTAGTAGAGACAGGGTTTCACCATATTGGCCAGGCTGGTCTCGAAATCCTGACATCAGGTGATCCACCCGCCTGGGTCTCCCAAAGTGCTGGGATTAGAGGCATGAGCCACCGCGCCCAGTCCCAACCTTTGTCCTCCTTGGTAGAAAGGGGTACAGGATACCTTTTGTCTTTGTAATCTATGTCCTGCTTTTAGGCAAGTAGAGGATGGGCAGAGAGCTTTTCTGCATCTGCGTCTTCTCAATTGCCTTCAGCTCAACAGTGCTTATAACAAAGAGGCGTACTTAGGGGGTCATATTCCGATCTCCCACAGACGTTGCAGGTGGAGCGTCTTGATGGCAGGATGTGGGTCACATCTCTGCTCTCAGGAGGTGGGGAGAGGGGATCTGGGGCCTCCTCGACTTCCTCAGGGGAGGTTGGGGTGTGCTGTCCACCATGACCCATACAGCCACAGACGCAAGTTCCTTGGCAGTAACCAGCACATGTTCATTACAGTGAATGAACAGACCAGAGAAGGTAGCTTGGATCTCAGCAGCAGCTCATGGACCACCCAGCGCTGGGACATTGTAGAGGTTCCCTAACCTCTCCTAAGCCTGAGTTTACTTATGCAGAAAATGCCAGAGTGGACTTGGAGCGTAGCTACAGGCCCTGTGAGCACTAAGATTTCCTGAGACTTTGCTGCTGTCCATGCCCCTCCCCTGTTTTGACCTTTCCAACAGTCTGGAGGCTAGAATGAAGATAAGGAGGACCATTTTTTGTTAGGCACTTGGAGACGGCCCAGACTTTGCTATAGCAAAGGTTAATGTTCTGTCATCTCAAAGATCCATTTCCCCAGGCTCTCGGAATGTAAATGTTAAGGTGATGAAAATAGCGAAGTCTAGGTTCTGGCTCATTTGAGTCAGAGCCCCTCACCCCTCACCGTGCAACCCTGGAGCACAGGGCCTCCTCTGTGGCCTGAACCTTCATAAACTTGGGTTTAGGCTGTCAGCACTGATTTAAAGAGATTTGCTTTGTTCAGTTTGCTTCTGGGAAAGAACTGACATTCACGGCAGGGTTTGGGGGTTAAGAATGAAACCTGAGCTGGCTGCTTCCCCCCCGGGTGTGTGCAGAGTGAGTCAGATGTTTGCACAGAAGGCTGTGGTGTCAAATCCACAAATTCGCAGGCCTTATGCCTTTACCACTTCAAACCGGAAAGGTGTTGCAACGTAACAGTTTTAATTGCTAAACCCTAGCTGCAAACCCAAATCTCTGGATTTAATAAGAATTGGGTGTGAGAGACTGTGAACAGTGGCAGTTTTCTGCCAGGTGGGTTTATTTTTTCCTTAATTCCCTCATTTGCTTCCTCCTTGGTGCCCAAGCCCACACCAAAGGCCTCTGGCTGATCGCTGCCTGCACGCCCTCCTCTTGGTGATGGGCCTGTGGTCTCTCCTCTAGGTTTACCTTCTTTCCTGCTCCTGGTTGAGATTTGCAGACCTTTGTGTCCACTGTGGTCTCCTTGGAACAAGCAACTGGAAATTCTTCACACCAGCTATGGCTGGTAGGAATTTCAGGCCACAACTCAGGTATATGAAAAATAAAGCTTTCTTTTCTAGAACTTGACTCTGAGTCCAGGTCTTTGCTGTGCCAGCCTGGTATAAAACTTCTAACCGTGGTCTTTCATGGGCACACACCCACTTCCCCAGCAACACGTACTCATTGAGTTGCCCACAGTCCTGGAGGTTGAAGTAAGGCCGTGATTAGGGAGGGAAATGGATCTGGCTCTGGGTCATTGGCCCACATAGTTGGTCAGGGGATCTGTTGGTCCTGCTAAGTGACCCCTTTGGCTTCAGTGTCCTCTGCTGCTTTCCTGCCATCCTGGAGCCCTTTCTGAAGTTACAGTAACGGCTGGTTGTATCACCTTCCGCAGGCTTCCAGACTCCGGACAGTATTCCCAGAGTCAGCTCCCTTCTGAATTGGGAGAAAGAGAGAAAGGAAAATACAAGAAGACCCAACCATGTGGATTAACACCCTACAGCATGATCCAGGCCCACAGCCAGCTCTTTGTTTCCAGGTGGGAGATTATAGACATCTACTTTTTCTTTTTTTTTTTTTGAGACGGAGTCTTGCTCCGTCGCCCAGGCTGGAGTGCAGGGGTGTGATCTCGGCTCACTGGAAGCTCTGCCTCCCGGGTTCACGCCATTCTCCTGCCTCAGCCTCCTGAGTAGCTGGGACTACAGGCGCCCACCATCACGCCCAGCTAATTTTTTTTTTTTTTTTTGTATTTTTAGTAGAGACAGGGTTTTGCCGTGTTAGCCAGGATGGTCTCAATCTCCTGACCTTGTGATCCGCCCACCTTGGCCTCCCAAAGTGCTGGGATTACAGGCCTGAGCCACCACGCCCAGCCAGACATCTACTTTTTCAAAAGGAATAATAAAAGGATAAAAAATAATATTTTCTAATATCTGTTAGACACAAACTGGACCTGGAAGAGTAGCCTTTTGTACTGAGTACTATTACTATTATTTCCATTTCACAGATCAGAAAACTAAGACTCAGTGATATAAGAAGCCTGCTCAAGGTGACACTGCAGTGATAGAAGAGATTTTAATATGGACCTATAATCCTGAGAGGGGATTTTTTTTTTCTTTTTTTCTTTTTTTTAGGCAGAGTCTTGCTCTGTCACCCAGGCTGGCTAGAGTGCAGTGGCAGGATCTCAGCTCACTGCAACCTCTGCCTCCCAGGTTCAAGTAATTCTCTTGCCTCAGCCTCCCAACTAGCTGGGACTACAGGCATGCACCACCATGCCCGGCTATTTTTTGTATTTTTAGTAGGGATGGGGTTTCACCATGTTGGCCAGGCTGGTCTTGAACTCCTGACCTCAAGTGATCTCCCAAAGTGCTGGGATTACAGGCGGGAGGCCACTGTGCCCGGCCTGTGAGGGGATCTTTAAACTACATTTTAATGATTATTCTCATCTTGAACTGGAGTTTGTACTCTAGTCTGGCCCCTCTCTCAGTGGGACTAGAAAACACAGCGCCCAGCGGCTACCCTGGCTGCCAGGCTCATGCTGTGAGCTCCATCAATACTTGCTGACTAATTGATTGTACATCTCCCATGTGATTTTGCGTTTTCACATACATTTGTGTCTGGTTCAGATGTGCCAGAAAAAGTGAGAGATTGCTGATAGCGTTGTTTTCTCTAAAAAATAGAAGAAGTCCTTCTAGTTTTGCTTAAAAAAAAATTGCTTGCTGATATTCCTTCGACTCTTCCTTCATTTTGCCTTTCCAGTTAGTTCCCAGTCTGATGCACTCAGGGTGAAACCCCCTGCAGGGGTTTGACAAGAGTCAAACTTGTCAAACTTCTATCACTGCAGAGCTGGGTTTTAAAGTCCAGCTCTGATGCTTGCTGCTCATGTGACCTGACCTGGTCACATACCTCCCTGAGCGTCTGTTTCCTCCTCCATGAAACAGGAGCAATAATGTAACCAACTTTAGGGATATTGTGAATGTATGCAGTAGGCGCTCAGTGGCTAGTTCCTTTCTCTGATAATTAAATCAACCTCATCTGAATATTTCGTCAATTTGAACTTTAAACTTAGGTCCTTCTGAAAGCTCTTTAAGAATGCCATCCCTTTGGATGGATTTAGGAATTCATGTTTACCGATACAGCTTAGAGCTGATATATCAGTAAGATGTTTGCCGTTGCAAGGAAGAGAAAATACTGACCCAAACTGGCATAAACAATAAGAAAAGACATTATTCAAAGGTATGAAGGTTGATTCACTGGCTCAATGGTGGCAGTTAAGACTCAGTCTTGAACTCTTGGGCCTGAGACCCTGCCACCTCAGCTTCCCAAAGCGCTGGGATTACAGGTGTGAGCCACGGCTCCCATACTGACCCAGGCTTTTCTATCTGTTTTCCAGTTTCCTCTAGAGTAGGGTGCATATGCTCATGGCCACAGGGTAACTGGAGCCTAGGTGTTTAGACACAACAACATAGAGAGAGAGAACAGGGGCCTTTATTTCAGTGTTCCCTTCTCAAGAGTCAGGAATTCCTTCCCAGAAACCTCCCATCAGATATATCCTCAGGTTTTAATGGGCAGAACTGGGTCACATACTACAGTCTAATGGAATAAAACCAGTTAGGATTTATCTCTGAGCTAGGGATGAAGCGACCATTTTCTAAGTCATGTTGTGGGGGATGGCCCCTTGAACAAAATCCAGGTTCTATCAGCAAAGAAAAATGGAGATTTTGATTGCCTCTTCTTCATCCCATTAGTGAGGGAGGGATTCCTAGCTAGGGTTATGGGGGTGACTGAACACTACACTGGCCAGGTGAGACTGAGACAGCTTACTCATCACATATACTCACAGCCCAGGGGAGGCGGACACAGGACCACATGGGGGTTGCACCCAGGAACAGAGAAAACAATCAGGGGCTCTGGGAGGCAGGCTTTGTAGTTTTAAGAGGGTGAAGTGCTCTTTAGTCCCTACAGGAGGAAGTGATTGGCTTTTGGAATAATTCTGTGGGCTGGCAGGAAGCGAAACCTGTTGCTCAGTGATAAGCAGGAACTGTGCCTTGTCCCTTAAATAAGGAAGGTTATTTGGCCAGGGGATCATATCTACAGGAACATAGTGGGGAAGAGAACTTATTCTTAGGCCATTTGAGGCCCTTTCATTTTGCCAGATGTCAAGACAGCACATAATATTGAACTTTAATTTTAGGTCTTACATACACAGGCAGGGATGGATGTGGCTACATATGCACAACCTCCCTTCCTGCTTTCCTTTATCCAGCCATCCATTCATCCATCCATCCATTCATCCATCCATCTATCCAACTATCCATCCATCCATCCATCCATCCATCCATCCATCCATCCATCCATCCATC
>NW_012115821.1:13768816-13785644 GCF_000951035.1 Colobus angolensis palliatus | reverse complement strand
ATCCATCCATCCATCCATCCATCCATCCATCCATCCATCCATCCATCCATCTATCCAACCATCTATCTATCCATCCATCCATCCATCTACCAACCCACCTATCTATTCTGTAGAGATTCCACAAATGATTGATTGAGGCAGCCTAAACATTCTGACTACGTCTCTTGTGTTTCATGAGTCCAGTTCGTAGTTGTTTGTGGGTAGAACATTGGAATCAGCCCTTCTGACCTGTGGCCAACTCTTCACCCTTTTCAACTCTGCACTAGTCCATCGGTCAGCTCATTGACCCTAGCATGTGCTTTTCTCTGTTCTGCTTCTGATTTTGCTGGAACCATCACTTTCTTCTTTGCCTGTCTGAATTCTATTGAGCCAAGTCCCTCATCATCCATACACACTTTCACTCCCCTTCCAGAATTCTGAATCTTCTTGTTAGTCCAAAGCCTTTGTGGCAGCTGCTATATGCAAACACGTAACCATGCACTACTGCGTGTCACTGCATCCCCTGCGGATTGTTCTTTCCTGTCTTGCTGCGATTTCTCATTTTTTTGGTATGTTTTCTCTCCAACCTCAACACTAGCTCTCTGAGGGTCAGGGCTCTATCCTGCATACTCCTCTACCCCCTTCATTGCATGGGAGTGGGGAAAGGACAGCACAGCACCTTCTTATGCTCCTAAACCTCCATAGACATTTTCTGACTTAATTTGAATCATCAAATTCCTTTTAAGGATATTTTAAATGTAAATACAAAAAGCAGTTTGAGTAGAATCTCTTTTTTTTTTTTTTTTTTTTGAGACGGAGTCTCGCGCCCGTGCAGTGGCCGGATCTCAGCTCACTGCAAGCTCCGCCTCCTGGGTTTAGGCCATTCTCCTGCCTCAGCCTCGCGAGTAGCTGGGACTACAGGCGCCCGCCAAATCGCCCGGCTAGTTTTTTGTATTTTTTAGTAGAGACGGGGTTTCACCGTGTTAGCCAGGATGGTCTCAATCTCCTGACCTCGTGATCCGCCCATCTCGGCCTCCCAAAGTGCTGGGATTACAGGCTTGAGCCACCGCGCCCGGCCTGAGTAGAATCTCTAAATGAACATTTATCTAGCATCTAGTACATAGAAGTCACACAATAAAAAAAGTGTTGAAATGATGAATAAAACACCTCAATGGCCATAAACATCATTTTCTTGTTTTTGGTTTTTTGAGACGTAGTCTCGCTCTGTCACCCAGGCTGGTATGCTGTGGTACGATCTCGGCTCACTGCAACCTCCGCCTTCCGGGTTCAAGCGATTCTCCTGCCTCAGCCTCTTGAGTAGCTGGGATTACAGGCGCCTGCCACCACGTCTGGCTAATTTTTGTACTGTTAGTAGAGGTGGGATTTCACCACCTTGGCTAGGCTGGTCTTGAACTCCAGACCTCAAGTGATCCGCCCACCTTGGCCTCCCAAAGTGCTGGGATTACAGGCTTGAGCCACCGCGCCCGGCCAATTTTGTATTTTTAGTAGAGACAGGGTTTCTCCATGTTGGTCAGGATGGTCTCAAACTCCCAACCTCAGGTGATCTGTTCATCTCGGCCTCCCAAAGTACTGGGATTATAGGCATGAGCCACCGCGCCCGGCCAATTCTTTCTTTTTTAAACATGATATGTAATGGTTGTATATATTCTGGGGCTACAGGTGACGTTTTGGTACATGTATACAATGTGGAATGATCAAATTAGGGTAATTGGGATATCCATAACCTCAAGCACTTTTCTTTGTGTTAGAAGCATTGTAATTCTTCTCTTCTAGCTATTTTGAGATACACAATAAATTAGTTAACTATAATTTCCCTAATGCACTATCAAATACTAGAATGTATTCCTTCCATCTAACTGTATTTTTGTAACTATTAATCAAGCTCTCTTCATCCCCGCTAACTTCCCAGACTCTGGTAACCACCATTTTACTCTCTACCTCCATGAGACCCACGTTTTTAGCTCCCACATATGAATAAGAATATATGGTATTTGCCTTTCTGTGCCTGGCTTATATGAACATAATGACTTCCTCCAGTTCCATCCATGATGTTGCAAATGACAGGATTTCATTCTTTTTTATGGCTGAAGAATATTTCATTGTGTATATATACCATATTTTCTTTATGAAGTTCATTCATCCATTGATGGGCACACAGCTTGATTCCATATCTTGGCTGTTGTAAATAGTGCTGCAATAAACATAGGAGTGCAGATATCTCTGACATGCTGATTTCCTTTGTTTTGGGTATATACCCTGCAGTGGGATTGCCAGATCATATGGTAGTTCTATTTTTAGTTTTTTGAGGAACTTCCATACTGTTCTCCATAGTGGCTGTAACTAATTTACTTTCCCACCAACAGTATACAACTGTTCCCCCTTTCCCACATCCTTGCCAGCATTTGTTATTTTTTTTTTTTTGATAACAGACATTTTAATTGGGGTGAGGTCATATTTAATTGTGATTTTGATTTGCATATCCCTGATGATTAGTGATGTTGAGCATTTTCTATTTATTTATTTATTTATTTTTTTGAGACAGAGTCTTGCTCTGTTGCCCAGGCTGGAGTGCAGTGGCCGGATCTCGGCTCACTGCAAGCTCCGCCTCCTGGGTTCACGCCATTCTCCTGCCTCAGCCTCCTGAGTAGCTGGGACTACAGGTGCCCGCCACCTCGCCCGGCTAATTTTTTGTATTTTTTATTAGAGACGGGGTTTCACTGGGTTAGCCAGGATGGTCTTGATCTCCTGACCTCGTGATCCGCCCGTCTCGGCCTCCCAAAGTGCTGGGATTACAGGCTTGAGCCACCGCGCCCGGCCGATGTTGAGCATTTTCTCATGTGCCTGTTGGCCATTTGTATGTCTTCTTTTGAGAAATGTCTATTCATATATTTTGCCCATTTTTATGGAATTATTTGTTTGTTTGTTTGTTTTACTATTGAGTTGTTTGAGTTCCTTATATATTCTGGCTATTAATCCCTTGTTGGATGGTGATATGGTTTGGCTATGTCCCCACCCAAATGTCAACTTGGATTGTATCTCCCAGAATTCCCACATGTTATGGGAGGGACCCAGGAGGAGGTAATAATTACCTCCTCCTGGGTCCTGTGCTTTTCTTGTGATTGTGAACGAGTCTCACAAGATCTGATGGGTTTATCAGGGGTTTCTGCCTTTGCTTCTTCCTCATTTTCTCTTGCCGCTGCCATCTAAGAACTTTTCACCTCTTGCCATGATTCTGAGGCCTCCCCAGACATGTGGAACTATAAGTCCAATGAAACCTTTTTTATTCCCAGTTTTGGGTATGTCTTTATTAGCATTGTGAAAATGAACTAATACAGATGGTGTCTCAGTCTGTGCAGTGTTGCTATAAAGGAATACCTGAAGCTGGGTTGTTTATAAAGAAAAGAGGTTTCTTTGGTTCATGGTTCTGCAGGCTATACAAGAAGCGTGGCATGTTTCCAGTGAGGCCTTCAGGCTGCTTCTACCCATGGCAGAAGGCAAAAGGGAGCTGGCATTGCCAGAGAGAGGAAGTAAGAGAGAGGGGAGGCAGGTGCCAAGCTCTTTCTAAACAACCAGCTCCCACAGGAGCTAATAGAGAGCACACTCCTTACTGTGAGGTCAACACCAAGCCATTCATCAGGGATCTGCCCCTATAACCCATTGGAAGTGGATCCTCCAGTTAGGCTCTGCCTCCAACATGGGTCAATTTCAACATGAGGTTTTTGAGGGTCAAATATCCAAACTGTAGCAGATGGATACTTTGCAAATATTTTCTCCCATTCTGAAGGTTGTCTCTTCACTTCGTTAATTTTTTGCTTTTGTTGCCTGTGCTTTTGAGGTCTTACCCAAAAAAATCTTTGTTCAGACCACTGTCCTGTAGTGTTTCCCCAATGTTTCCTTCCAGTAGTTTCAGAGTTGTAGGCCTTACATTTAAGTCTTTAATCCATTTTGAGTTGATTTTTGTATATGATGAAAGATGGGGATCTAATTTTATTTTTCTGCATACTGATATCCAATTTTCCCAGCACCATTTATTAGAGGCAGCCCTTTCCCCAATGTATATTCTTGGTGCCTCTGTGGAAATCAGTTGGCTGTAAATGCATGGATTTTTTTCTGGGTTCTCGATTTTGTTCCATTGGTCTATGTGTCTGTTTTTGTGCCAGTGGAATGCTGTTTTGGTTACTAGAGCTTTGTAGTATAATTTGAAATCAAGTAGTGTGATGCTGCCAACTTTGTTTTTTTTTTTTTGCTTAGGATTGCTTCAGCTATTTGAGGTATTTTGTGGTTCCACATTATTTTAGGATTCTTTTTCTTTCTTTCTTTTTTTTTTTTTTTTGAGACGGAATTTTGCTCTTGTTGCCCTGGCTGAAGTGCAGTGGCATGATCTCAGCTCACCGCAACCTCTGCCTCCCAGGTTTAAGCAATTCTCTTGCCTCAGCCTCCTGAGTAGCTGGGATTACAGGCATGTGCCACCACGCCTGGCTAATTTTGTATTTTTAGTAGAGACGGGGTTTCTCCATGTTGGTCAGGCTGGTCTCAAACTCCCAAACTCAGGTGATCCTCTCGTCTCGGCCTCCCAAAGTGTTGGGATTATAGGCTTGAGCCACTGTGCCCACCCAGGATTTTTTTTTCTAATTCTGTGAAGAATGTCATTGTTATTTTGATAGACATTGCATTGAATCTGTAGATCATTTTGGGTACTATAAACATTTTAATAATATTAATTTTTCCAATCTGTGAACACGGGATATCTTTCCATTTTTTGTGTCCTCTTAAATTTCATCACTGTTTTATAGTTTTCTTTGTGCAGATCTTCCTTTTTTTTGAGACAGGGTTTCATTCCAGTGCCCAGGCTGCAGTGCAGTGCCGTGATCATGACTCACTGCAACCTCGACCCCCTGACCCCCTGGGCACAGGTGATCCTCTTATCCCAGCCTCCCAAGTAGCTGAGACTTCAGCTAACTTTTTGTACTTTTTGTAGAGATGGGGTTTCACCATGTTGCTCAGGCTGGTCTCAAACTCCTGAACACAAGTAATATGCCCACCTCGGCCTCCCAAAGTTCTGTGACTTTAAGCATGAGCTGCCATGCCTGGCCCTGTTTCTTTGTTTAAATTTATTTCTAGGTATTTTTTTTTGTAGCTATTATAAATAAAATTGCTTTCTTGATTTCTTTTTCAGATTGATCACTGTTAGCATATAGAAGCACTACCGATTTTTGCATGTTGGTTTTGTATTCTGCAATTTTACTAAATTCATAGATCAGTTCTAAGGTTTTTTTCATGGAGTCTTTAGGCTTTTGTAAATACAAGATCATGTTATTTGCAAACAAGGATTATTTGACTTTTTCCTTTTCAATTTGAATGTCCTTGATGTATTTCTCTTGCTTAATTGCTCTGGTTAGGACTTCTAGCACTATGTTGAATAAAAGTGGCGAAAGTGGGCATCCTTGTCTTTTTCCAGATCTTAGTGGAAAGGCTTTTAATTTTTCCCTGTTCAGTATTATATTAGCTGTAGGCTTGTCATATATACCCTTTATTGTGTTAAGGTATGTTCCTTCTATACCCAATTTGTTGAGGGTTTTTATCATGAAGGAATATTGACTTTTGTCTTTTTTTTTTCAGCATCTATGGAAATGCTAATATTGGTTTTGTCCTTGATTCTGATGATGTATGTACCATGTTTATTGATTTTCCTATGCTGAACCATCCTTGCATCCCTGGAGTGAATCCCACTTGATTAGGTGAATAATCTTTTTAATACGTTGTTGAATTCTGTTTGCTAGTGTTTTGTTGAGGAACTGAAGTTGTTTCATGTGCCACACTTTGAAAACTCTAATCTGGCAATATTCATATTTATATGTTTTATGATTAAAAAACCAGTTATGGCTGAGGCAGGCAGATCATGAGGTCAGGAGTTTAAGACTAGCCTGACCAATATGGTGAAACTGCTTCTCTACTAAAAATAGAAAAATTAGCCGGGCATGGTAGCGGGCGCCTGTAGTCCCAGCTACTCGGGAGGTTGAGGCAGAAGAATCGCTTGAACCCCCGAGGTGGAAGTTGCAGTGAGCCGAGATCATGCCACTGCACTCCAGCCTGGGTGACACAGCGAGATTCTGTCTCAGAAAACAAACAAACAAAAAACAGTTATAACACAAAAAGCTATTATTGTTTGTCTCCTGTTGTATGGTTCCACTTATTTAAAAATTTTAGTAAAGGCAAAACTCTAAACTCTAGGGACAGAAAGCAGATCAATGGTTGTCTGGGGCTGAGGACGGGAGTAAGGACTGACCATAATAAGGGACTGACTTTGAACAAGAGAAGTTTTTGGAGCAAAACAAGGATTCTAAAACTGGATAGTGGTCTGTCGTCTTGGCTCATGCCTGTCATCCCAGCACTTCTGGAGGCTGAGGCGGGTGGATCACCTGAGGTCAGGAGTTTGAGATCAGCCAGGCCAACATGGTGAAGCCCTGTCTCTACTAAAAATACACAAATTAGCCAGGCATGGTGGTGGGTGCCTGTAATCCCAGCTACTCAAGAGGCTGAGGCAGGAGAATCTGTTGAACTCAGGAATCAGAGGCTGCAGTGAGCCAATATCGTGACATTGCACTCCAGCCTGGGCAACAAGAGCAAAACTCCATCTCAAACAAACAAACAAACAAACAAATAAGTGAATGGTGGTGATAGTTGCACAACTGCATACATTTAGAAAAAGTCATCAAACTATATTTACAATGAATACATTGTATGGCTTGCAAATTATATCTCAAAGAGGAAGAAGGAGGAAGAGAAGAAAAGAAAAAAAAAAAAATAAAGAAAGTAAAGGAAAGATTAGCCAAGAAGGGATATGAGGGGGCTCCTGGAGTACTGGTGCTGTTCTTTGTCTTTATCTGCATGTTGGTTACCAGGGTATGTTTACTTTGTGAAAATTCACTGAGTTGTTTTTGCTCTGTGTATATTTCTGTGTGGACGTTATACCCCAGTCGCAAAATTATACTTAAAAAAAAATTCAGTCAAAATGGGGATGCTGTTTCTTCCTCATTATTACTTGGGTATTTAATGATATTTAAGTTATTGCTTTCCTGTTTATTACTGTGTATAATTACATCACTCTGCCAACTTAGTTTTACAATGTTAGGAGTTTAGGTTTTGTGCGTCTTAATTCAGAAAGGATTATTAAAAGATATATTTAATTAATCACACAAGTGCTACAAGAACGTCAGTGGAAGTCATTGTTCCTTAATTATTCATAGCATTTATCAAGGTGGACAATATCTCAACTTGCCACCAAAATAAATGGATGTTTTAAGAGGTCTTGTTGGAACAATCAAATCATCAGTCTCAAAAAGTCCCCTCTCTCTCAGCCCAGTTCTCCTGCTGCCTGCCAGGGTTTCACTTCTATATTTATCTCTTCAAATCAGCAGGACAGCAATTAGTTATTATAATAAGAGCTACCAATTTATTGTGTGCCAACTTCATGCCAGGCACTGCATTGTCAGAATTTTTCATACTTTAATTGTTTCATTTTAGTGTCATAACAGCCCTGCCAAGGAGTTGTTTATTCCATTTTACAGTTGAGGAAACTGAGGCTGAGAGGCTTTTGAGTGGGTCCGAGCCCTGGTTGCTGGTAAGTGACAGAGCCAGAGAGCAAACTGGGGTCCCACCCAGTCATCTTGGGACCTGACGTCAGTAACAGGAGATAAGTGACATGTGTAAGGCAATTCTGAATCCCAAAACATGGCTCTTCATGCAGTTGCTATAGTTACTGCTCGACATGATGCTGTGTCTATCTCTCTCTTTTTTTTTTTTTTGCTGAGATGACAATGGATCCACTGTTAACCATTGAGGTGTTGAGCCCTCCAACCCCTGTATTGCCCCAAAACCCTAGGTACATTTTAATAGGGTTAAAATAGCATTCTTGCCTTGTAATCATACTTTACATTTCAGAAGCCCTTAGAACATTCACAGATCCAGTATGATGGCAACTTTACAAATATTATTAATTGTAGGTTTTATAAAACATAGGAGTTCTATAAAGGTAATTATATGGAGGAAAAAATACCTTTTTCCTTCTGTAGCAAAAGGCATATTAACAAGAGAAAAACTTACACATTTATGTAATATAAGTTTTGTGTGATGTGGAGGACTTCATAACGAACTAAATAAGGGCTTATGACTAGTTTCAGGGGAAGGTCAAAGAGTCCTTCCTGCATCTGCTCTTTCTCAAATTCTTTCAACTTAAAAATATCCAGTATACCAAGTTGCCATATTTTGGGGGAGCATATCCTGATCCCTGTCATAACCATATTTCAGACAGTCATGCAGAACTCCTTGACAAGGCAAAGTATTTGAGATGGGGCAGGGGCAGTGGGTTGGTGCCCCCTTATTGGGTTGAGGTTGAGAGTAGGCATCCAGGTAGGAAAAAGTGTGGAAAGAGAGACCCGAGGACCCAGAGAGCTCCAGCCTGGGAGGGACTGGACAGAAAAGGCAGAAGCGAGGCTTTGCAAGTGATTACGCCCTTGCTAAACAACTAAACACATGCAGAGGAAATGGCTTGGATTAGGAACAGGGCAAGAGGACAAACCAAGGCCTGAAATGTGTTACAGACAAGTGTTTGGGGGCACAGAGTTATAAGGGTGAGACTTCAGAATCTGGAGTTGTTTTATGAGCTCTTTTCACACCAGCCAGTGATGCTATGGCTAGGCAGCTTTATTCCCATTTGACATAAAAGGGGTCTCAAAGCCAGTAAACTTTTCAGAGGTGGCACGCTGAGACGCTCCTGGGGCTGAAGACAGGAGCCAGAGCTTCTGATTCCTGGGCTAATTTAAGATCCGTTGTCTATAATTACGAGTCATAATGGCGAAGAGGATGGTGACATCCAAGGACAACCACAGGGCCTCTCTCCTGACACTGGTGAGAACCAGATTCCTTTCCCTGGTTCTGCAGCTCCCAGCAGAGTTTTGGAAGCTGATGAAAGAGAAGGTTGGAAATAACAGGCAATTAGAAACCTTATTAAAAAAGGAAAAACACTCTCATCAAACTTGCCAAAGCGTCTTAATGGCTGGATGTGGAGGAGGCATTGGAAACTGCTGGCTGCAAGGGTCACTTGTGCCAGAGGGTGGCCTGGAAGCTGAGGCAAGTGTGGAGAGGGACTGGGGCCAGTTCCCAGGGACAGAGAGTGCAAGGGGGCTGTTTAGGAATTTATTTCTGAGTTGATGCACCCAGTGAGTAAAAAGCTAAAGAAGGCCATTCACAAGTCCTAAGAAAATCACAGCTGGTGAAACTTGTGGCACAAGGACCAAAGGAAAAGAAAGGGACACACACACACCCCCCATACACTGAAGAGACAGAGCCCACCACCGAGAGAGGCAGAGTGGACTGCATTTCCCCACGGGCCAGCTCCTGGACTCCTCAGAATATGCCACAACGGGTAGTTGGAAGGAGATCAGCCGAGATGAGGGTTCAGATAATCAATGCAACTCACTGCTTTAGGGTTCTTTACCTCCTGCAGGCCCTAGGGACCACCCCAGCATGGCAGGGCTTGTGGGAGGTAATTTGTTGTTGTTGTTTTTTTTTTTTTTTGAGACGGAGTCTCGCTCTGTCGCCCAGGCTGGAGTGCAGTGGCCGGATCTCAGCTCACTGCAAGCTCTGCCTCCCGGGTTTACGCCATTCTCCCGCCTCAGCCTCCCCAGTAGCTGGGACTACAGGTGCCCGCCACCTCGCCCGGCTAGTTTTTTGTATTTTTTAGTAGAGACGGGGTTTCACTGTGTTCGCCAGGATGGTCTCGATCTCCTGACCTCGTGATCCGCCCGTCTCGGCCTCCCAAAGTGCTGGGATTACAGGCTTGAGCCACCGTGCCTGGCCTGTGGGAGGTAATTTGAATGGCCATGTGTGAGCTGAGTGCAGGTTTGGCCCTCAGGTGACCTGCTTGGACTCTGATAGCACTTGAGCTGCCCCCCGTTTTGGGGGTGCCTCCTTGCGCACTGCACCCTCACAGCTCTCCTCCATCTGGGGCTGAAACATGAATTCCTACCTTGCTCCCTCACAGGGCTTCCCATTTTATTTTAATTAATGAATTGATTAATTAATTACTTTTTGAGTTGGGGTCTTACTCTGTTTCCCAGGCTGGAATGCACTGATGCAGTCGCAGCTCACTGCAGCATCAACCACCTCAAGCAATCCTCCTACCTCATCCTCCTAAGTAGCTGCGACTATAGGCGCACATCGCCATGGCCTGCTAATTTTTGTATTTTTTTGTAGGGATGGGGGGAATCTCACTATGTTTCTCAGGCTGGTCTCGAACTCATGGGCTCAAGTGATCCATCCTCCTGCTTTGGCCTCCCAAAGTACTGGGATTACAGGTGTGAGCTACTGCGCCTGCCTAGGGCCTTCCATTTTGAAGCTCAAGAGGTTGTTTTGGAAAACCTTTTAAAGGGACCCAGACTGGTTTATTTTTGCATTCCTGCTCCAGAATAATCCAAAAGCTCCCTGAGACTGGAGCTGGGGGAAGAGGGGCTCTAACTGACAGAGGCAAGGCAAGGCATGGAGGGAGGTGGGAAAGGGAACTCCGCAAGCACGCAATCAGTCAAGAGCTTCAGCCTGCTCTTGCTCCTTGGGCTGTGTTACCTTTTGTAGTTCCTTTTCCCATCTTGTTTACTTTTTCTCTTCATTGTTCTTTCATTTCTCTTCTCTATAAACCTGACTGACCCTCTCCTGAGGGCCAAGATTGTCCCAGGTGAAGAGAGATTCTGAATGGAGTCTGAGACACAGTTCTCTGTGTCAGATCACAGTCCAGTTGGTACAGACTGTTTCAGAACAGAGGGAGTGGTTACGTGCTCAGCAGGAGCCAGCAGGGGGCTGGTTTGGGACCCCTGGCTTAGGGGGCGAGCAGACCTAAAGTAGAGGTGGAGGCCAGGAAGACCTCTCAAAGGAGAGGGGAGTGGTGCTGGTTCCTGATAGGGTGGCCAGGTAAAATACTGGATACTTGTATCTAATGCAATATTTGGGACATACTTATATGAAAAAATTATTCATTGTTTATCTGAAATTCAAATTTAACAGAGCATCCTGTATTTTCATTTGCTAAATCTGGCAAACCAAGTTGCTAATGAATAAACTGGAGTTAGCTGAGTGAATCGGGGGAAAAAAGGGAAGGGCATGCCTGAGAGGGAACAGCATGAGTGAACATCTGGAGGTCAGAGATCCCGTAATTCATCTAAGGAAACGAACATTGTCCATGTGCTGGAGTGTGGAGTGCAAGCGGGAGACAGTGCAGAGAATGCACCAAACTGTAACATAGCTGTTGAGAACGTGCTAAGTGCCGGGTACCAGGTGAAGTACTAGGGTGCAGTTATGAGCTAAGGGGACACAGCCTCTGTCCTCAGGAAGCTCACAGTCCAGCCGAGAAGCAGGGAGGTGGAGAGAGGGAAGGACAGGCACTGTGGAAGTTATAGCTGGGGGAACTCAGCCTCGCTGGGAAGTCAGGGAAGACCTCCCTGAGGAGGTGACAATATGCTAAAGGATGAGGAGACAGGCATGCTAAGGGGTGGGGAAAGAGAGATCTAGGTCAGGGGAACAGCATAATGGAAGGCCCTGAAGTGAGAAAATTAGCAGTGGGTCCCAGGACCTGAAATGTGGCCAGAGAGGCTGGGCCCAGAGAGAGAGGAGAGGAGAGAAGGAAGGACCAGTGGTCAGGGACCAGACCACACTGTGGGGAGTTTGAACTGGATCCTGAAGGCAATGGGTGCCACTGAGGGAGTATAAAGCAGGCAGGGTGACACACAGCTTCGTGCTCTTAAAGCTGACTTATGCTGGAGAGAGGAGGACGGATGGGCAACACAGGGGTCTGAGGGAATAGGGGACACCAGGAGGGGCCTACTGCAGAGGTCCGAGATGGACATATTGGTGGCTTGGCCTCACTTGATGGTGGTGGAGATGAAGAGGGAGAAGGAGAAATGAATCCAGGCTGCACTGAGGGGGAAGATTTGGCAGGGCTGGGTTCTCTGGCACTGGGAAGTGAGGGGGAGGGAGGAGCAGGCATGACTCAAAGCTTCTGGTCTGGGCAGATGGGAGGACGGAGGCGCCATTTGCTGAGCTGAGCTGGAGACTTGGGAGGTTTGGGGGTGGTGAGGAGAGTTCAGGTTTGCACATGCTGAGGGTGAGGAGGCTGGCAGTGGACCCTGGTTCGATGGGCTGTGAGGAGGAGGAAACTGCAGGGAGCCGGCAGAACCATGTTCCAGTCTCTCCTCCCACACTTAGTCATGTGGCCTGGATCAATAACTTCACCTCTGTGTGCCTTCGCCTTCTCATCTATCCCGTGGGCTGTGGGGGTGTTCTGCCTTCCAAGCTGTGGTGAGGGTGTGGTGGCAGCCTCCTGCTTCACGCCTGGTGGTGCCCTCCCGCACTGTAGTAGGGTTGATCTGTGGGACCATAATAATATGTGTGTCGCTTCTGAGGTTGAGTTATAGGAGACATTGTGGCTTCTATCTTGCTGTCTCTTGGGTCACTTGCTCTGGGGGACGTTCGCTGCCATGTTGTCAGGAGAGACTCTCACGACAAGGAATGAATGCCTTGTGCTGAACGCCACGTGAGGGAGTTTGGAAGGGAAGTCTCCAGGCTTCAGATGACTGCAGCCCCTGCCGCCAATTAGACTGCAAGCTCCTGAGGGATCCTGAGCTGCTTCTAAGTTCCTGACCCACAGAAACGGAGGGGAAAGAGCTTGGAAGCTGTTTTAAGACCCTACCTTTTGGGATTATTTGTTATGTGGCAAAAGGTAACTGATACAGTGGGTAAAAGCACCTGGCACAGTACCTTGTACAGAACTGGGGCTATAGAATAGACAAGATCTATAGCTCTGGATTCAGGACAGAGGGCTGGCCCAGAGACATGTATTTGGAAGCCTTTGGCTCAGACACAGTAAAGGAATCCATGGAGGTGGCTGAGCCATTCCATGGAGAGGGGTACATGGAGAGGAGGGGATGGTGTTGGACAGAAACTTGGGCATAAGTGTCGGGGTAAAGCAAGAGGAGCATCTTTGTAAGTCTAAGAGGAGGAGCTACAGAAGAAGGAGGAGGACGAGGAGAACACTCATCCTAGAAGCCAAGGGAAGGGGCTATCCCCTGGCAGACGTCACTGCAGAGGCCTTGCTGCAGAGAGGACTGAGCCACGTAGGTCAGAGGAGGCTCTTTGGGATTTAGTATCAAGGAAGATTCTGGTGACCCATTTAGATGGAGAGGTGGGCCCTGAGGTCAGATTGAATGTTACGGGTAGGGGAAGTGGGAGACACACCAAAGGAAGAGAGGGAGGGGGACACTGTGTCAAAGGAGAAGTCTGAAAATTCTTAAGTCAGACAGAGACCTGAGGCTGTTCATCTGCTGATGGGCGTGGGAGATGGGGACTGGAGAGAGGGAGGGATGGAAGATCTGAGCCTGGAGAGGCTAAAAGGCAGGAGAAGGAATGGACCAGAGCCCAGGGAGGGGATCACCTGAACAGGAGGTGGAATCCCCCAGCCATCTCATGAGGGGAGGATAGCGCAATGCAGGTCAATCCAAAAGAGGGCAGAGGAGAGGTCGGGGGGCTCCCACTGAAGGGGAAAGGTTTTCCTGACAAGTAGGAGGTGAGGTCGGCTAGGCAGTGAGAGTTGGGAGAAGAAGAAGGGAGAGAGGCAGGGGACTCAGAACTCCAGGCTTCATTCCTACCAATCAGTTGTGTCAACTGCTGGTCCCCCTTTGCCCTCCCAGCACCGTTGTGGGCTTGGTTCTTTCCTGTAACAGGTGTAGCTGCAATAATAAACAGCCTCCTCCAGGTCAGCCTGGCCCGGGGCAGAGCAGGATCAGTGTCTTTACCACAGGAGCCTGGATACTTGGTGGCCACCTGGAAAAGAGAGGTGCAGAGGGTCAGGGGCAGCTGTAAACTAGAAGCCAGCCTTCCTAGCAGGCTTGCAACCCTGAGCTCTATGGAGGCAAACAGCTTCCAATATAAACCCTTTCCACCCCCAATTCCTCAAACCAACAGATCCAGATGGTTTGCGGGAGAATCCTATAGAACATTCAAATTCTATAGAAAATCCCAGTCTAGTGAATAGACACTCATTCCTTAAGGTATGTTATGAGCTCAAGTAACTTTGATAGCAAAGCCAGACGAGGAGAGAATAAGAATGGAAAATAGTAGTGTATCTCAGTCATCCACATGGATACAAAAACCCTAATGAAATATTAGCAAATGGAATCTAGCAGTATATTGAAAAAATAATACATCATGATGTGTGAAATTCCTTGAATAAAAATATATTGACTTAAAAAATACATCATCAAGGCGAGTTTATCTCGGGAACACGTGGATGGTTTAATATAATAAGATCCTGCCGGGCGCGGTGGCTCAAGCCTGTAATCCCAGCACTTTGGGAGGCCGAGACGGGCGGATCACGAGGTCAGGAGATTGAGACCATCCTGGCCAACATGGTGAAACCCCGTCTCTACTAAAAAATACAAAAAACTAGCTGGGCGAGGTGGCGGGCACCTATAGTCCCAGCTACTCGAGAGGCTAAGGCAGGAGAATGGCGTGAACCCGGGAGACAGAGCTTGCAGTGAGCTGAGATCCGGCCACTGCACTCCAGCCCGGGTGACAGAGCAAGACTTCGTCTCAAAAAAAAAAAAAAAAAAAAAAAAAAAAAAAAATATATATATATATATATATATATAAAATAAGATCCATGGTTGCAATTCATTACATTGCAATGGGGGGAATCTCACATTGATAAAATTCAGCACCCATTCATAGTAAAGAAGAATAGTGCTTCCTTACCCTGATAAAGAATATCTATCAAAAAAATCCACAACAAACACTATAGTTAACGGTGATAAGTTACAAGCAGTCAAGAACAGGATAGAAATGCCCATTACCATCACTGCTCTTCAACATTGTGTGGGAGAATTTAGTCAGCACAGTACTGCAAGGAAAAGGAAAAAAAGGATGGGAAGATACCACACTGCTACGACTTGCAGACTCTATGATTATTTGCACAGCAAATTCAAGAGAACCTACAAACTTATTAGAACTGAAAGAGTTCAATTTTGCTGAATACAAGATTATATAAAACCCAACTGCATTTCAATAGCCATCTATTGATTATAAAATACAAAAGTGAAAGTACAATTAGCAATAGTTAAACAAATTTTAAGATAGGAAGGACTAGGTCTGACAAAATCACCAATAACGAAATTAATCCATCAGTTTTTATATGGGGAAATAGAAGCCCTGGGAGGGGAAATGACTCTTCCAAGGACACCCAGTAAGTCAGAGGCAATTCTCGGTTATCAGTGGCACCACATTCTGGAGATCTGAGTATTGGGTAATTTTGGTATTGTCCTTCTATTAAAACAACAACAACAACAACAAAACCCAGCGGGGTGGGGTGGGGTGGGGGACCAAAAAAGAAAACCAAACCAAAATTCATTGTATTTTTCTGACTATAAATTCAATATTCATGAAAATTCAGAAGAATAAGAAGCAATGCCATTAACATCCCCATACCATTATCTTGAACACGATGATCCTTCAACATTTTTGTCTGTATATATATTTTTAAAAATAAAATCAGGATATCATGTATACTAGTTTGTGTACTGATCATTTTGATCATTTTCACACACATTTCCCTGTATTCTCGCCTAGTCTTTGTGAATTTGATCATGTAGCACTCGGGTATGTTGATGAAGCATATGTCATTTATTTAACCTATCAGTTTGAGCTTTGGAGAAGAATCAAGTATCAGATATAACTGTGATGATCATGCTGATATAATTTCAACCCCAGAGCTAGCTCACACACATGCAGACGTGAAACCCAAGTAAGTTTCTAAGGCCAGTGGTTATTCTGGTGGAGAAGGTTAAACCCAGCATCAGGTAACTGGTCCCAATGGAAGGGGACAGAGGCCTGGTTAGTAGGAAGCAAATGGGACTTGGAACGAGTGGACGGATGGAGACCAATTAGCCCTGAGGCGTTAGGAGCTGCCCATCCTCTGCAGTCTTGGCTTCCTTCCTGGTGAAGTGGGGACAATACTGGCGCCAGTCTCATCTAGGGCTGAGCTCCTCCAGGCCCCAGAGCCTTTGCACGGGTCGTTTTGTCTGCTGAAGGTGGCTCTGCCCTTCTCTCCACCTGGCTGTCCGTGTTGCTGAGCCTCTGGGCCCAGCTGTCCTTTGCTGTCCTGCCCACCAGGCCGGAGGGGTGGCCGCGGGGGCTTCTTCACAGGCCTCATCGCAGGGTTGTCTCCCCAGTGCAGGGCAGGCAGGAGGGGCTGCGACCGCAGGTCCAGGGGCCAGGTCTTCCTTGGCTACTGCGTTTGAAGCAGGGGCTCCCTTCCGTTCTCCATCTAAGTCCTCTAATCACGCCTCTCCCAACGCTTATGATAATAACCTGTCATTATTTTGTCTATTAGCTATTTCCTTGAATCTTGTCTGTCTTCTCCTTTCATTAGGACCCGCTTCCGTCTTGGTGGCCGCTGTATCTCCTAAACCCCCAGGCCTGAGATACAGTGGGGGCCCCATACAAGTTCATGAAATGACTAAGGAGAAACAGCTGTGGAAACACCAGCTCTGAGGACGCAGTGGGCCTGGGGCTGGGCGGACCCCAGGCTGCGGACGGAGGCGGGACGTAGGGGCGGGGTTTCGGGGCTTCGGGGCTTCTGAGCGGAGCCTAAGGGGCGGGACTGGGGCTTCGGGGCGGGGCTTCGGGGCTGCGGTCTTGCGGTCTTGACCGCACGGCTCAGGCTGCGCTCGCTGAGTTCCTAAGGCCGCCCGGCTCTCTGGCTTCCCGCCCGCGCTGCCGTTAGGGGGCG
>NW_012115821.1:13762879-13768099 GCF_000951035.1 Colobus angolensis palliatus | reverse complement strand
TGCTTGATGTCAGAGGTGATAAATGGCTGTGGTAATGGGGAGCCCTGGCAGCACCTGCTGGGCTGACAGTGGTGGAGGCTGTGTCTGGGGGTGGGACGGGGAAATGAAACGTGACAGAGATCCTGTTTGGATATTCTGCTGAAGTTATCATGTTTCTGTTCAAGTATACCAGTTCTAGAACAAGTTGATGGATCCAATTTTAGGACTTTGTGATAGAGATAGAAGAGGTTTGGCTGGCAAAGTGACCTGGGATGACCCGGCTCGGCTAAGAATATTTGGGGTAGCCTAAGCATCTCTTCCATATCCCCCTGGCATGTTCTTTTTGTCGCTGTCACAAATGCCCTATTACTTGAATCATCCTGGGATAGGAGAGAAGCTTGGGGACAGCATGTAGCACAGTCCTGAGCCCAAGATTGAGATGTTTTCAAATGAATAAATATGTACCTAGGAAAAGGAAAATGTTTTTGTCAGCAGGGTTGGTAGATTGAGAGAATTTTCTCTTTGGCCGAAAACCATCAGTCCATACGGATACTTGATTTTGTGCTATGCCTTAGATATGAACGATGGAGTGGAGTGGTCAGGATAGCCATGGACGCTATCCCAAAGTTTTGTGATTTGAATTTTCATAAATCATATTTTAACCAAAGCATTACTACTTACAGAAATCTTAGGGTGAATCCTATGAATCCTTTAGTGCGTTTGGATTTTGATATTTGGAGTCCATTTAAAATGGAGTACATGTGTGTATTTGGATTCAGCTCTACCTTGGAGATAATCCTGAGTCATGCTTTAAGGAAGTTCCTTCTGAGATCAGGAGCTCAGATGTTGGGTGATCTCTGGGAAAACTAGACACTCCCCTTTACCTGTATGTAGTTCTCCCTTCTGGAGCTCTGGAAAAAGAGGACCCGGGGAGATTTGAAGCAAATTAAGAGGCTGCCTCCTCAATATTTGGCGTCTCCAGGCCAATGCTCTAAATTACTTGTGTTCACACTCAGGTTTTTCATGTTAATGTAGAAATTTTGTTTATGCTGCTGCCACTAGTGTTTTCACATTTGTCTAATACTTGCCAGTTTACAGATGGTTTTATATTCATGATCTCCTTTATTTTCTCCATTTCCCCAAAGAAGAAGCTGAACATAAAGAGTGATTTTCTCAGGGTCTCATAATCAGTAACGGAGCAGAATTCAACTACAGGACCTCCCTGGAAACCTGTTCTCTTTCCTTGTCCTGATGTGTTACTCTTATAGGCCAATTTTTGCCTTTGTGTAGTGCCTAAATGGTGTAATTACTTTTGGGAAGATGGTATTAGCCCGTCTTATCTTTCGGAAACTGAGGGTTAAGAGGAGTGTTATGATTTTGTGACAGCTTTTTAATATTAGGTCACTTTTAAACCTGTAACTCCTCTCTTCTAGACCACATGGTTGAGAGAGGAGAAAGAGAAAATGATTACTTTTAGAGAAAAATCCATTTCTGCAGTGGTTTGGTTAAGGATAATCTAATACCATAATCACATTATCCTTGTATGCCTGGCTACTTGTGCTGGCCTGTACGTGAATGTTAACCCCAAAGGCTCCTTTAGATGTCGCTGAACTAGTTACTATAAAAAGTATTTCACTTTCAAACTCCCACATTTCAAGAAGAGCAAAACTCAGTACAAAGGCAATTTTGAAGGTAAGTATAGAAAGAGGGAGTTTATTGAGTCTTTTCTGACTACCAGCCACGAAGGTTTCAGTAAAAACGCATTTTAAAGGGCTGCCTGGAAACTCTGGGAAGTCAGTAGTTGGAAGTTTTTATTTTTCATTGAAGTTCGGAGGTTTTTATTGCAACATATAGGTAGTTATATAGGATTAGGACTTTTGCCCTGGAGAATTCGTAATCCATAGCAAGAATGATAAACCCAGAATATTTTTGTTAAGTTCATTCATCATAACCATGAGGCCTGAAATTGCAATTCTGCAGTGATAGGGAGAATGCCATTTAAGGGTTCTTAGGTTACTTTTTTAAGTTATTAACTTACTGAATTGTGCATTCTTCAGATATACTACTTTAGAAAATTAATATTTTCTTTTAAGGCTTCTGTAAATTCTTCAGTATGTGTTTTCTTAAGCTTAATTACCTGCTAACATGACACTGTCAGAATTTATACATTAGTCACAATAACTTTGAAGCTTAAACATGGGTGAATTTTCAGCACTGCTTTATATTCTTTGGGGAATGGTCGGTGTTGTTTTCATAAGAATTTTATTTGCATCAAAGGTTACATCTTTTCAGATGAACTGATTTTACAGGGTCAGAGGCTTCTTTGAACTTTATAGCTGTTTGTGCTTGGTTGCATTTGCTGTCTTTCAAAACTATCTTTAGTTTTAGTAGGGAAAGTCACTGTAAAGGAAAACTTTTTTCATTTTTCATTGTTACCATTCCTGGTAGATTTTCTGAAATATTAGATATTTATTTGCTTTCATCAAGTAAAACCGGCCTATTTGATACCCATTTCAAGATCTTCCTTCTGCTGCCTGTCTTGTGGTCATTTAACTTCTCATTAAGCCCTCCACTGGAGACTGTGCCAGAAGGGAGAGAAGATGAAAAGCAAATGAATCATTCTGTAATTGTTAGTAGCTCTGGAAAATGATTTAGTAGAAGAGATTGAAACTATTCTGGAAATTCTTTGGGATTGCATTTCATTCATCTGCATCGTTTCAGAGATGTTCCTAATGGTCGTCAGTTCAGAATTCAGAAACTGATCATTATCCAGCTATTGGATAACAAGGAATTCGTGCTTTTCTGTTTGTTTGTTTCTTGCTGTATTTAAGCATCTCCACAGAAGATATTTAGAGGCAGCTAGAGATAAAATTTAAACTAATCAATACTGTTTTTTCCCTTTGAACTCTTTAATGAACAATTTGATTTCTTTAGACAGTTTAGTCATTGTTATTGGAAGTGACTAATAGTGACTTTGCTTCAATTTATTTTGGTGTGTCTTATACACAAGTATAGGAAGGCTTTTGGGTGCTTTTTAAGAAACATGGGCTGTAGATTCCCATAATTGCTTTCCTGAATTATTAAGCGTGAGCTTTCATTACATCTTTGTACTGGAACTTTTGCTTTTGCTGTGGAACAGATTCTGGGACAGCATCTAATTTTTTTTTTTTTTAGATAACTGCTCAAGAAGTTATCTTGTTTTGATTTAGCAGTAAAAAAGAAAAAAGGGTTAATAGCGGACAGACTTTTCGTTAACGGCTGCAACATTGATGTCTGCTTTTTTCCTTGTCTTTGATCTTCTGTTTCTCATTTAATCATTTGGATATTCATGGATTGGAGTTCTTTATGTCACTACAGACAGAGGACAGCAGCCATTATTCACACTAGTTGAATGGGTTCCTGCCTTTTTTTGGTGGCGGGGGAGGGCCTCAGGAAAATTTTTACAAACCCGTTATGACTAGTTAGGCTGAGTTACTGTAAAATTTGTAAATAAAACCCTACTAGATGGATAGGGTTAATAGATGGCTATAGAGAGTTTAAAGTTAATCTTTTTCAAGTTCTTGTCTCTTGGATTCTGTTCTTTTAATTTCTACCCTAGGAGGGGATTTATGGACAAATCTAGACTAAGAGAACCTGCGACTTCTTATCTAGTTACTTCCCAGCTGTGGCGCCTCCAGCTAGTCACTTAATCTGCCTTATTTCTCTGTTTTGCATCTTTAAGATGAGGATAGTAATCCATGCTCAGCCTACTGGTATCAGGAATGTTGTAGGGGGAAGAAGTTTTTCATGCCCTTGTCTTTTAAATTGTTTCTTCTTTCTAGAATCCCTTCTCATGTTGTCCAAATTTTCTTTCAAGGATTCAACTGGGTGGGCTCTTCCCAGAGGTCCTCCATTTTCCCGTTTGGAATCTTGCTTTTCCCCTCTCGCAGGCCTCTGCTGGTCCATCTGTTATATAGCGCTTTGAATTCTGTTCTGTACTTCAGTCATTGCATGTTGCCTTCCATTATAGATGGAAAGCTCCATGAGGGCAAAGATTGTTCTTTTCCTCTTTCTGTGTATCCACATTGCACATAGGCATCCCCTCCACTCCATAGGTAACCCACAGTAATTGTTGGTTGAATGAATGATTATTGAGGCTGTCAGGAATGAATACTTTGGGTGATGGGAAGATGCCAAAGATGAGCATCTTACCAGCACTTTTGGATGAGTGGCCTTTTAAATTGCTCAGTTGCTAATCTGTTGTTATCAGTAACTGAATCAGATCCTGGCAAGACAAATTGGCAAAGCCCATTTCTTGGTCCTGTTTACCTCGGATACTATTTGTGAAGCAAGTCAGAGGAATGAAAGACTGTCATAACAGTCTTGAATTTGACATTTGTTCCATTTCTCACCCCATAGCATGTGGAGGCCTATCTATATCCAGCTGCTGAGTGTAAAGAATAAACACTGACTGCCCCATAGCCTGGTCCACATTTTAGTTTGTGTGCTTTGAAGGATTTGCAAGGTAGAGAAATAGATGCTTCAGGCTCTGATTTCAGCCCATGCTGTGCTATGCAAATGTTCTCTACATGCCTGAGTGACCTTTTGAGAAAGAGCCTTTGTGATCTTCTATAGCCAGGGCTTGTTCTGGGAATTCTGTGCCAGATTCCTCTAAAAGTGGGAAAAGTGGATCTGTTGAAAGACCACGTAAAAAAGCTGGTGCTTTTCCTGGATGAATACCAATAATTCCATGTTTCTTACCATCTCTTGCCAGAGCTTTAGAAATTTGTTCTGCAGTTTGCTTTGCAGGTTGATTTGGGATTGAAGTGTGTGAGAGGGAACTGACTAAGGCAGTTCAGTAGCTGGGAAACTGTTTGTTTAAGTGCTTTTGAATTGTAGATAAAAATAAATTCACATTGGCATCATTAGTATCTGAGCATTTCTCAGTGTCTTAAGGCTGGCTCTCCATGAGTGCTGGCTGATTGAGTCTCATCTATATCGGTAAGGTTCTTTTTGCCCCAAATTGTGCTCTTAACAGTTTGGCATTTAAATCGTTATTTGTTTTAATTGTTGTACAAAGAGAATTACATCATTATTAAAAAACATCATTATTATTATTTTTTATATTATAAGATAAATACCGTTCTGATGTATTTCTCTTGGAAAGGGATGCTGGTGTCCTGGGAGGTTTATGATTTTTGATGCTTTTACTCAGGTGATTGGCTTGTACAGCCGAAACGCTGATGAAAAGGAGTTTTCCCC
>NW_012115821.1:13744468-13761754 GCF_000951035.1 Colobus angolensis palliatus | reverse complement strand
TTCTTTTTTTTTTGAGACGGAGTCTCACGCTGTCGCCCAGGCTGGAGTGCAGTGGCCGGACCTCAGCTCACTGCAAGCTCCGCCTCCCGGGTTTACGCCATTCTCCTGCCTCAGCCTCCCGAGTCGCTGGGACTACAGGTGCCCGCCACCTCACCCGGCTAGTTTTTTGTATTTTTTTAGTAGAGACGGGGTTTTACCGTGTTAGCCAGGATGGTCTCGATCTCCTGACCTTGTGATCCGCCCGTCTCAGCCTCCCAAAGTGCTGGGATTACAGGCGTGAGCCACCCTGCCCGGCGCGTGGTGTTTTTAAAATTTTTATTTTATTTTGTAATTTTTTTATGTGGAGTCTTGCCCTCTTGCCCAGGCTGGAGTGCAGTGGTGTGATCTTGGCTCACTGTAACCTCCACCTCCCAGGTTCAAGAGATTCTCCTGCCTCAACCTCCCAAGTAGCTGGGATTATCAGTGTGCACCACCACATCTGGCTAATTTTTGTATTTTTAGTAGACATGGGGTTTTACCATGTTGGCCAGGTTGGTCTCGAACTCCTGACCTCAAACGATCCTCCTGTCTTTGGTGTTTTAATGGAAGCAAACTCAAAATGGATTCTCCAAATACTTTTTATAATCACTGGAGAAGTAACGTGATTTTTTATTTTTTAAAGTATATTGCTCTGAAGACTCTTTCTTCATGAATAGTGGCTACAAAAGGATCTAGTGAGTAATGATAGGAGGATATTTTATTGTGGTTTGGGATATTAATGGTTGAGAAAGTGCCTCTTCTCCCACTCCTTTTTTTGTGTGTGCATATGTCTCCCTATTTTTCTATTCTTTTGGTGTAAGGTATATTTTACTTGCCTAGTACCTGAAGTCTCTTTCTTTTTTTTCTTTTCTTTTTCTTTTTTCTTTCTTCCTTTCTTTTTTTTTTTGTTTTTTATTGTTTTGAGACAGAGTCTTGCTCTTTTGTGTAGGCTGGAGTGCAGTGGCGCGATCTCGGCTCATGACTTTCCGAGCTCAGGTGATTGTCCCACCTCAGCCTCCCAAGTAGCTGAGACTACAGGTGGGCACCATCATGTGTGGCTAATATTTTGTATTTTTTGTAGAGACGGGGTTTTGTCATGTTGCCCAGGCTGGTCAGCAACTCCTGGGCTCAAGTAATCCACCCCCCTTGGCATCCTAAAGTGCTGGAATTACAGGTGTGAGCCACCACGCCTGGCCTGTTTTTTCTTAAATAGTGTTTCTAAAACTGAAGGTATGTTTTTTAAGAGAAGCTTGCTTCTCAAAATTAAAGGTCAGATTGCAACATTAATGTTACAAAAGTGAATACACTATCAGATTATGAAATTTTATGGCTGCTGTTAGCTTTTGGGTATGTGATGATTTTTTGACTAAACTGTATATTTTGACTTAGTATTTGAAAGTATCACTTCCATGAAAAAGTTACCAAGATTAAGTCTGCACAGTTTTTAATTAAATTAATTAATTAGTTAATTATTTTTGAGACAGAATCTCTCTGTGTTGCCCAGGCTGAAGTGAAGTGGCGTGCTCTTGGCTCACTTGCAGCCTCTGCCTCCCGGATTCAAGTGATTCTCATACCTCAGCCTCCCAAGTAGCTAGGACTACTCAGGCAGTACCACGCTCAGCTAATTTTTTTTTTTTGTATTTTTAATAGAGATAGGGTTTTGCCATGTTGCCCAGGCTGGTCTTGAACTCCTGAGCTCAGGCAGTCCACCTGCCCCAGCCTCCCAAAGTGCTAGGATTACAGCCATGAGCCACTGCACCTGGCCCAAATTTTTATTTTAAAAACAAATTTCATAGTTTATTCCTTTTGTTTGAAGGGGAAAAACCCAAAGAAATATTGAAAGTAAATGTCTATATTATCATATCATTTTAATTCTATCTTATGTTAAATTAAGTTCAGAAAAATGCAAGTCTTTAAAAAAAATCAGAAAAAAATAAGTGTATTTTAGCGTGGCTTTTCCCTTCTCACAATATATTCTGACCTGAACATTCTGTAGATAATGGGCCTGAAATGATGTTGTTCTGGAAGTCAGTGCCCTGGATTCTTAGCATAAGTCTTTACATAATTGGATTTATCCTTTTTTTTTTTTTTCCTATTGAAAGCAAATGTTAGATCGCTTCATCTGTGTGGGTTTATTGCTGGTGGTAAAGTCATTTTGCATTAGAGGATTACTAAATACATTATAGCCTGAAAGAACCTTGGGCTTTGCTCGGTATCACTTACTTTCTTAATTTGTCAAAGTTGGTATTTAAAAATTTCAGATGACTGATCATTTCTTTAAAAATTTCAGATGACTGACCCAGTCACGTTAAATGTAGGTGGACACTTGTATACAACGTCTCTCACCACACTGACGCGTTACCCGGATTCCATGCTTGGAGCTATGTTTGGGGGGGACTTCCCCACAGCTCGAGACCCTCAAGGCAATTACTTTATTGATCGAGATGGACCTCTTTTCCGATATGTCCTCAACTTCTTAAGAACTTCAGAATTGACCTTACCATTGGATTTTAAGGAATTTGATCTGCTTCGGAAAGAAGCAGATTTTTACCAGATTGAGCCCTTGATTCAGTGTCTCAATGATCCTAAGCCTTTGTATCCCATGGATACTTTTGAAGAAGTTGTGGAGCTGTCTAGTACTCGGAAGCTTTCTAAGTACTCCAACCCAGTGGCTGTCATCATAACCCAACTAACCATCACCACCAAGGTCCATTCCTTACTAGAAGGCATCTCAAATTATTTTACCAAGTGGAATAAGCACATGATGGACACCAGAGACTGCCAGGTTTCCTTTACTTTTGGACCCTGTGATTATCACCAGGAAGTTTCTCTTAGGGTCCACCTGATGGAATACATTACAAAACAAGGTTTCACGATCCGCAACACCCGGGTGCATCACATGAGTGAGCGGGCCAATGAAAACACAGTGGAGCACAACTGGACCTTCTGTAGGCTAGCCCGGAAGACAGACGACTGATCTCCGACCCTGCCACAGGTTCCTGGAAACATGGAAAATACTGATTTTTTTTTTTTTTTTAATCACAGTGTGAGATTTTTTTTTTTTCTTTTGAATATTTGTATTTATTTGAAGGCAGTGAGGACCAGAAGGAAGTTTTGTGCTTTGGCACACTCCTCCATGTTTTGTTCCCTTCCTCCTGAGTATGCATGTGCCTGTTCAGAGTCTCCAGATACCTTTTTTATAAAAAGAAGTCTGAAAATCATTATGGTATATAATCTACCCTTAACAGAGCTTTTCTTATTACAGTGCTAAAATGATTTCTGATAAAATGGTCCCTAACTCAACTAGAAGGCTAAAAATACAAGAATGAAAGAATAAGCAGAGTACTCATGATGCCTTTGAGAAAAATCAAAACATCATGTAGGGTGACCTAGTTTCCAAACCAATAAATAAGTAGTATTGTAATATTAAAGGAAAACTATTCCAATCACCTAGAAATACTTGCTAAGTACTGCTTTTTACATTTATGACAACTGTTTCTTTCTATGCATATAAATCAAGGAACCAAATATCTGTAGCCATGGAAATGTCTGACTAGAAATATTTATATTGAATTCTGAATACAAAATGTCCCTGTGGTAGAAATCTTACTCTTTATGCCTGGTACAGTATAATTCTCAAGTGTACTGTCTACCAGAAAAAAAAACTAATAAAAAATGAAATATGAAAATTAAGTTTGTATTTATTGATTATTATTAAGGGGAGAAAATCATATTCCTTGTCTAAAATATGCATTGTTTATGTCCCATTGTTTACTGCCTGTAGCATATTTGTATTTAATTTGAGAGGACACAGTGGGATCTTAGGTTGCAGTTTATAAGAACTGTTGTGTCATTGAAGCAAGGATAGATGGAATTATTAATTTTGACTAAAAGGGTGCATATTTGAACAGTGAACATACAGTTTTTCATATTTTTCAAAAGAATTTATGTTGAAGATTACAGATTTTTCTTTAATTGCCCACAGTTCTATGACCATTATTTCAGTTTTCTGTTAAGCACAGGAACAAAATGACTCTAGCCCTTTATGCTCATGTTTTGTGGTGATCCACAAATGTATTTTGCTAACAAAGGTAAGTTTATTTCTGAAGAGAAGAAACAAACTGCAGTGAATGAAAGACCTAGAACAGTTGAAGAAATACACGTACTTTTATTTATTTCCCTGTAGTCTTATTTTGCATAGTTCGTTTGCTTCTATTTCTTGAAAGTAACTCATAGGAAGGTTATTTTAATTATACTGAGACTTCCTACTTTGTTAGACCACCGTATAAAAGGAAGTCATGTAATTTATTCCCTATTTTCTAAGGGAAGAGTGGAACTCTGAGGCTGTGTGCCCTGGGGCAAGCAGGCCCCTCCTTTTCTCTTTCTGTGAGAATATTCTAAGGTTCTCTCTCTGCAAAGAAGATGACAGCACTTCCTTATGTCTATTTTTGCCCATGTCTCTGAAAATTTATTTTAAAATTTGACAAATGACCAACATCCAGAAACCTATAATTACCCTATTTTCACCATCTTCAAACTAAGATCCTTTGGTGTTATTGACAGGTTGCTGTGGTTTCAGTAAATCAATATACGAGTACAAGTTTATCATTTTGGAAAATTATCTTGTGTTTAAAATTGATTTGATAGTTACCTTAAAAAAAAAAAAAAAGGCCCAACCAGTTACATGTTGTTGAGCTAGCTGAGGTCAATATGAAATAAAATGATTTGGGTTGAGAACAGGTGTGGAAATAGGAATAATGCTAGTTCCCAGTTTTTATTTTTATTTTATTTTTAAATGATTTTTATTTATTTATTTTTGAGACAGAATCTCACTCTTGTCACCCAGGCTGGAGTGCAATGGCGTGATCTTGGCTAACGGCAACCTCTGCCTCCCAGGTTCAAGCGGTTCTCCTGCCTCAGCCTCCTGAGTAGCTAGGATTACAGGTGTGTGCCATCGTGCCCGACTAATTATTGTATTTTTAGTAGAGATGGGGTTTCACCATGTTGACCAGGCTGGTTTTGAACTCCTGACCTCAGATGATTCACCTGCCCTGGCCTCCCGAAGTGCTGGGATTACAGGTGTGAGCCACTGCGCCCGGCCCAAGTTTTTTAAAGTTAAAAACTTATGAGGCCTCTTCTTTGTCCTGTTTATTGGAGATAAGTTTGCTTTTGGTAACTTTTCTCAAATTTACTAATTATTAACAATGAAATGATTGTTTATGTGAGTAAATTAGGAAAAGTAGCCAGCTGAATTTTTTTTGGTTGCCATTTTACTTGTGACATTTAGAGTGTTTTGTCTAATTGGGTAATTGAAAGTGATATGAAAAATGTAGTTTCATTGTATTTGGGTAACTTGAGACAGTTATGTCTTTTAATGAAATTTTAAATCATTTTCACTGTGGAAGAGTTGATTTTTAAAAAATGATAGTTCCATTCTTAGAGCTGTATTTTATTTAGATTACAGGAAGTATAAGCACTTAGGAGGATTGTGTGTGTGCATGTATGTCCTTTTAAACCCAAGGATAAGTGTGTGCTAAAAACACACTAACTAATGAGCCTATTGGCTTTTGCTAGATCTAAAGCAAAATCCTGGTATTTAACCAAATAGATGCTATAAATGGACAGTGGTGCGGTTTTACTGTGGGAAACTTCTTTCTTTTCTTTTTTGAGATAGTTCTTACTCTGTTGCTCAGGCTGAAGTGCAGTGGTGTGATCACGGCTCACTGCAGCCTCAACCTCCTAGGCTCAGGCAATCAGCCTCTCAATAGCTGGGACCACAGACATGTACCCCTGGCCAATTTTTTATAGTCATTTTCTTTCTTTCTTTTTTTTTTTTGAGACGGAGTCTCGCTCTGCCCCCAGGCTGGAGTGCAGTGGCGCGATCTCGGCTCACTGCAAGCTCCACCTCCTGGGTTCACGCCATTCTCCTGCCTCAGCCTCCCAAGTAGCTGGGACTACAGGCACCCGCCGCTACGCCCGGCTAATTTTTTTGTATTTTTAGTAGAGATGGGGTTTCACTGTGTTAGCCAGGATGGTCTCGATCTCCTGACCTTGTGATCCCTCGGCCTCCCAAAGTGCTGGGATTACAGGCATGAGCCACCGTGCCCGGCCAATAGTCATTTTCATAGAGGTGGTATCTCTCTATATTGCTCAGGCTGGTCTTGAACTTCTAGGCTCAAGTGATCCTCTCGTCTTGACCTCCTAATGTGTTGGGATTACAGGCATGATCCACCCTTCCACCGGAAAATTGAAACACATTTAGAAGTAGAGAGAATAGTGTAATGAACACCCATGTACCTGCCCATTGACCAGCTTCAACAACTATTCACTTTGGCTTTTTTCTCCTATGGATTATTTTGAAGTAAATCACAGATATTATTTCACATATGTCACTTCAAACTGTATTTAAAAGATAACGACTCTGAAACATAAATATCTAATTTAAAATTTTAATGTTGCATATATGCCATAGTACCATTATCACATGATGGTGCTGGTTGCTTCTTCAATACTGTTGGTTATTTCATAGCTTGGATCTCCCACTTTGTAATAGTGGTCTTATATATTCCTCATAAGCAGGGTTCTCCTGTTTGTAGAAAGAAACGCATTATTAAGACAGTACATTTCTGCCAGGATTAATGACTTTTACTTTCAAATTAAGTCTTTAGCTTCAAAAAGTAACATTACGTAAGATTCTTAATTTTAAAAATTATTTCTAAAACTCATTTTGTGTGAACATATGGAGAAACATTTTTTCCAAAGGGCATCCTTCCTTTTCTCATGCAGATTTTAAATTGTGGATGCAGGTGGCCAATTAAAAACACAGCTTATCACTTGCTTTTGGAATTTAATACAAATAAAAGGCTTGACTCTTTGAGGCTTTCTGAAACTGAATATTAATCACAAAGCAAGGAACCAGATAGGGATCATACAAGCAGTATTCTAGGTCCGACTAGGTTATCTTTATGCTGTAATTCAGCGTCTTGATTCTTTGTTTCTAGTCTCATCTTTTATAATATTTACTTTGTGTGTGTGTGTATGTGCCTGTCTATACTAAAACTGTAAGCTCCTCGAACACTGGGCTTTTGACTCTTTTTGTTGTTGTTGGAGACAGGTTATTGCTCTGTTGCCGAGGCTGGAGTGCAGTGGTGCGATCTTGGCTCACTGCACCATCCGCCTCCTGGGTTCAAGCGATTCTCGTGCCTCAGCCTCCTGAGTACCTCGGATTACAGGTGTGCACCACCACACCTGGCTAATTTTTGTATTTTTAATAGAGATGGGGTTTCGCCATGTTGGCCAGGTTGGTCTTAAACTCCTAACCTCAAGTGATCCACCTGCCTCAGCCTCCCAAAGTGCTGGGATTACAGGCTTGAGCCACTGCACTCAGTCTGGGTTTATGACTCTTGTTCTCCAGTATATCTTCAGTATCTAGAATAGTTTTTGGCACAAAGCATGTACTTAGTAAATATTTGTTGAATTATTGAATGAATGAATCAGTAGATGTATTTAATGCATCTAACTCCTACTTGGACAAATTTTTACAATAGAATAATTGGGGAAAAACAGGATTTTTGTTTTGAAATTATCCCCAATGATTTCTCCCTTAAACCAAGATAGCTCATCATCCTGTCCAGGGATAAAGCTCAACACTGCCCCAGACAGAAGAGAGCTTCTCCTATGATTCTAAGATGTTTACCTTAGCATAGCACTTTTCTTTTGGTAGAAAAATGTCAGTGAAATACATTCCTGTTTGTACTTTCATGTCTATAGGGTGTGTTTCAACATAGCTGTTCTTTTATTTAAAATACCTGCCAGGCGTGGTGGCTCACACCTATAATCCCAGCACTTTGGGAGGCTGAGACCAGCCTAGCCAACATGGTGAAACCCTGTCTCTACTAATACAAAATACAAAATTAGCTGGGTGTGGTGGTGTGTGCCTGTAATCCCAGCTACTTGGGAGGCAGGAGAATTGCTTGAACCTGGGAGGCGGAGGGTTGCAGTGAGCCGCGATTGTGCCACTGCACTTCAGCCAGGGTGACAGAGCAAGACTCCGTCTCAAAAAATAATAATAATAAATAAAAATACATAAAATATCGGTAGTGTGCCTTTTTCTATTAGTGCAAATGAGGAAAATGTCTCTTATTGCAGCTTCAAAATTATAGCATATTTTAAGAGTAGGATTAAAATACTATCCACAGCAGATTGAAAAATACACTTTAAAAGTGCTATTTTGGTGATCTCTAAAAGGAGCCAGAAGTGTAAGATCATGTACGTTAGCAGGCAGCCTCATGTCATTTTAACTGACTGGAAACAGTTCACAAAGGTCATTTGTAACTTCACATTCCCAAATTATCATGCGTGAAAGATCCACAGTGCTATACCTGTCACCTTTTTAGGAAGGTAATATAAGCTAGGATGACAAGAGTCTGTGGCACTGTGTATGCAGCAGATTCCTTCATCTCACTACGTAGGTCGTAAAACCATGTTCATTTATTCCATAAACGTGGCGTGTCTACTCCGTGATAGATCCTGGAGTTGGGAAGGTGAAGACTCCTTTGTTGTTCACAGTCAAGTGGAAGGAGATAGAAGTGAATGGGATGAAGTGCATCAATGTTTTCCCAACTGTGCTGAGCCTCTAGGTCAGTCATTCCTCTCATTTAGATAAACATGTTCTCGTGTAGTATCCAGATTAAAGTCTTTTAAAATAAACATTAAAACCAAACTAAAACACAAGAAAGCCCCCTCCATTCTCTCTAGAGAAACCAGAATGTTTCCTGTGTTGCCAGTAAAACAGGTTTGAGCTATATATGTCAGCATTTCTGACAGGTGTTACAGCAGGGCAGGTTTTTCTCTGGAGCTCCAAAGGGCATACATTTATCTTTAGACCATGGGAGCTAGTGTGGAGTGGAAGGACTGCTGTATTTTTATGCCAAGATTTAAATGTTAGAAAGTAGAGAGATCTAATCATTAGAAAAAGTAACACACTGGAAGTAGGTTAACTGTACTAAAGTAGTGAACTTATATTGTTTATGTTTCCTTGAGTTAAAAGGATGTCTTTCTGGGGACAGGGAGTGACCAAGATGGGTTAGTTGTGTTGTAACTTTAGATAGTCACGTTAAATTAAGCCATGTGGTATGACAGGCTGCAAATTGTTAAGAACAAGTCTAACACCATGCTAGGTGTGAATGAAAGCCTGAGAGTTGCCAATTTGATGCGGTGTTAAGACACCTTTTCTGAAATTGGATCAAAGAGGTAAAAAAGAAAGCTTCACCACCTGAATAACATATTGGCACTATAAAATTTAAAATAATCTGTTGTGTACCTATCGACTTTTTGTTTTGATCATCTATGTAAAATCTGCTATTAAATACTGGTTCCTCATATTCTAACTACAGGGTTTATTTCCTCACTCCTGTTAACATATTCACTGACATTTACAACTTTTCTCAAAGAGGCTCATAAGCAGAGAGCTGTGAGCATACCCTGGCCCTAGAGTGTTGGGACCTTATGAGTCCTCCCCGTCTTCTCACTGTTAATGATGTTGAGTTCTGATGTAGAGTTCTGGTGTGCTCTGCCAGGATGGCTGGGGATTTTTTTTCATAACCCTTGTAATTGTCACTTATATGGCTTTCCTGGGCTACTCATGGCAGTGCAACAGCTTTCTTTGCTCCTTGGATTGTATTCCTTAGAGTGAAGAGGAGAGGGTATCATCTCTAGCAGGCAGTCAGGTCTGAGAGAGACATCCCTCAAGCTTCCTACCACTTCCGAATACCCACTTTTATCTACACAAAACTGAAAGTTAAAAGGCTGAAAATAAGGTGGTTAAATCACCGCAGTGATTTATCTCCTTCTTTTTGTTACTTAAAAGCCAGTTTTCCACTCTCTGTGTATGCCCTTGGGTCTGTCAAGCCATGATTTAGAGCTTGGGCCTTCCTCTTAATTCCCTTTACTAAGTTCCAAGCAGTGCATTTTGCTGATTACAATCCAGGCTCAGAGTTCCTGCCAGGCCATACTGCCATTCCTGGTTTCTTTTATGTGTTCTCTAAAAATATTTTAAACAGACATGCTATGCCAAGTGATTGCCAACCTAATGGGAGTCAGTTAAAATAGGAGAACATGCAGGTGTTTTCACTGCCTGTTCTCTGCTTTCTTACATAATTTATAATGTGTTCCACTCAACTACCTGAGTATTGGTTGGTGACTTCTGAGCCCACTGGAACAAGCGTTCATAAACATTTCCATCATAACAGCCAAGTGCTGAATTTAAACACTCATCGGTGAAGTCAAAAGCATCAGTTAACAGGATGGCATCCTTCCTGGGATGAGAAACAAGAGTTTGTAAGTATTTTAGATTGCTCTTATGAATCAAACTAGTCTTGGATGGTGAACAACAATACCTAATTAGAGGTTGCATGATTATTTGCTTTTCAAACAATTCAGCATTCTTTATTTTAGTTTTTAGTTTTTAATCAGTTATATATGCATAGTATAATGAGTCAAAGAGTTACTTAAGGCTTGTTTAAAAAACAACATATCCGGCCATGCGCGGTGGCTCACGCCTGTAATCCCAGCACTTTGGGAGGCTGAAGCAGGCGGATCATGAGGTCAGGAGATTGAGACCATCCTGGCTAACACGGTGAAACCCCGTCTCTACTAAAAATACAAAAAATTAGCCAGGCGTAGTGGCATGTGCCTGTAGTCCCAGCTACTCAGGAGGCTGAGGCAGGAGAATCACTTGAGCCCGGGAGGCGGAGGTTGCAGTGAGTGGAGATCATGCCACTGCACTCCAGCCTGGGTGACAGAGCGAGACTCCTGTCCCAAAATGAATAAATAAATAACCAGCATATTCCTGCCTGATTTCCACTTCTCTCTCCTCAGAAGCAATTTCAATCTTCTTTTTTTTTTTGAGATAGTCTCGTTCAGTTGCCCAGGCTGGACTGCAATGGCGCAATCTCGGCTTACTGCAACCTGAACCTCCCAGGCTTGAGCCATTCTCCTGCCTCAGCCTCCCGAGTAGTTGGGATTACAGGCGCCCACCACCATGCCCGGCTAATTTTTGTATTTTTAATAGAGATGGGGTTTTACCATGTTGGCCAGGCTGGTCTTGAACTCCTGACCTCAGGTGATCTGCCCACCTCGGCCTCCCAAAGTGCTGAGATTACAAGTGTGAGCCACCATGCCCGGCCGACAATTTCAGTCTTTTAGCTGATATTTCCGTATTTATCCGAATGTCAAAATATCTTGTTTATATTGCTGCTTGTTCATGATTCAGTTTGAGATATTATCTATTGATTCTTCATTCAAAAGGTAAAGATTTATATTTATCACCCCTCTCTTCACTCCTACTTCCCCCTGTTCCCATTCTTCCTCCTCCTGGCCATCGGGCCTCCCAATATAGTTAGAATTTTGGCCAGACCAATATTTAGTATTGACATCACGATGACTGTGCATCATTAAAGCACTGGAGGTAACTGGGATGCTGTATCCAGTGTAATCCTTTCTTGATGATCCCCAACATCATATGAGCCCTACCACCAATTTAATGTCCCCCTTGCCCCCTTGTGGTCTCACTTCATTCCTTGTCCACCTGAAATTCCATGCCCTATTACTCTCAAAAAAATATTCAACAGGCCAGGTGTGATGGCTCACGCCTGTGGTCCCAGCATTTTGGGAGACTGAGGCAGATGGATCGGCTGAGGTCAGGAGTTCAAGACCAGCTGGCCAACATGGCGGAACCCTGTCTGTACTAAAAATACAAAAATTAGCCAGGCGTTGTGGTGTGTGCCTGTAATCTCAGCTTCCAGGAAGGCTGAGGTGGGAGAACTGCTTGAACCCAGGAGGCAGAGGTTGCAGTGAGCTGAGATCGTGCCACTGCACTCCGGCTTGGGCAACAGAGCAAGACTCCCTCTCAAAAAAAAAAAATATATATATATACACACACACACACACTCTCTCAACAGTTTTTCTTGCTTTGTCATACCTGTTTAGCAAAATGCATACCTCTTTGTCTTTAATTTTCCACCCACTTTGTGCTACCACCTTTGTAGCTATACATGACTGGAAAAAACAATCATAACTGGTGTAATAATGGCTCAAGTGGGCCCTGATTGCAGCTCAGCAATCGTATTACATTGCTGTATTTACTCATTGTTCATTTACTGTTTCCTTTTCTTAGGTAGTTATTTCATACCATCTCTTTGATCCTCAGATTGACACTATACACCTTTCCCATCTCTCTTGCCTGGATGGCTTTACATCATATTTCACTGATGAAGTGGAAGCAGTAAGAGAATCTGTATAAGTTCCCACCCTTGCATTTATACATACAATGCCTTCTCTCTTCAGGCTCTCAGCTCAGGCCTCAGTCCCTCCTTGTCTACTAGATGTCTTTTCCTCTTGCCTGCTGGAGAACAAAATTCTCCTGCCTTTCCCCTACAACATCAAAATTACCCTCTCAGGGGTAAAATGTTAGTGGAAATGCCCTTCTTTCTTTTTACTGTAGGCCTGGCTGGTTGCTGTCAAAATGGGCAAGTTCATGAAACCTGGGAAAGTGGTGCTGGTCCTGGCTGGATGCTACTCTGGACGTAAAGCCATCATCATGAAGAACATCGATGATGGCACCTCAGTCCATTCTTACAGTCATGCTTTGGTAGCTGGAATTGACTGCTATCCTCACAAAGTGACAGCCACCATAGGCAAGCAGATCTCCAAGAAGTCAAGGATTAAGTATTTTGCAAAAGCTTATGACTACAATCACCACATGCCCACAAGGTACTCTGTGGATATGCTCTTGGACAAACTATCATCAACAAGGATCTCTTCAAAGAACTTGCTCTTAAACACAACGCCTGATGGGAGGCCAAGATCAAGTTCAAAGAAAGGTACAAGGAAAAAAAAATCCCCTCTGTACTGGATCATTTCCATCAGTATACAAACAGACAGTCATTTCTCCCATCTTAAACACAAGCTTTTGACTCTATTTCCTTCTCCATCATCTTGGCTCCCCTTTAGGACAAAACTCTCTGAAAGTGTTATGCGCGTTTATGCTTATGATATCCAATTTTCACATTCTCTCCTGAACTGGATCTATTCATGTTTTTACTCCCACCACTCCACAGAAATAGCTTTTGCCACGGTTGCTTCCTTACTATCTTTCGAGGGTCTCAAGACTCAGTACTTGGGCCTCTTCTCTTCATGCACTCCTTATGATATTCTTCTCATGGCTTTAAATATCAACCATATGCCAATGACTTCCAAATTTATTCCTCCAGTGTCCCCTGCTTACCAACATCTGTACTTGGATTTCTGACAGGCTCTTCAAAGGTAATGTGTCTGAACCCAAACTCCTGGGCTGCTAGCTCTTTCCTGTCCACCCTGCCACCTGGCCCTCCTGTAGTCTTCCCCATTTATGGTAAATAGCAGCTCTGTCCTTCTGACCAAAAACCTTTATTCTTCTCTTCTTTCTTACCGTACATCTAATCTGTCAGCAAATCCTGTTCTGCCTTCAAGATACATTCAAACTTCAACCACTTCCCACCACTTCCAGCACTATCACTGCTCCAATCCACTATCATCCCTCACTTGGATGATTGCATGAGCCATCCAGCTGATCTCCCTGCTTTTCACTCTTAGTTCTTAATATAGCAGCTGGAGTGAGCCTTTAAAAATATACATCAGATTCTTTCAGGTTGTGTCTATCCGGTGCTCAAAACCCTCCCATTCTATCGAGTGCTCAAAACCTTCGCATTCTTGTAAGTCTTTGCAATGATCTACCTTACTCTCTCTTCCTACCCCCTGCTGTACTCCCTTAACTCTCTGACCTCTGCCCTCATTTTCCACTGCAGTCATGCCATTCCTGCCCCTGTGGCCTCTTCTGTGTGGATGGATATGCCAAGCACACTCTGGTCTCCAACATTTGTACCATCATGCACTGCATAATGATGTTTTGGTCAATGATGGACCATGTATATGATGGCGGTCCCATGACATTATGATAAAGCTGAAAAATTCCTATTGCTTCATGACTTATGTTAGAATTGCCTACAGTATTCAGTACAGCACCGTGCTTTGCAGTGTGAGCCTACGAGCAATAGGCTATACCATTTAGGCTTGTGTAAGTACACTCTGTGATGTTCACACGATGACAGACTCACCTGAAGACACATTTCTCAGAACGGATCCTCCCGTCATTAAGTGATGCGTGACTGTACTTATGTTCTGCCTGTAATGTTCTTTCCCTAGCAGCTACAACAGCTTCTCCCTACCTTCTCCCAGGTCTTTCCTTAAATGTCACCCTCCCAGGGAGGTCTTCTCTGGCCTACTTAAAATTGTAGCTCCCCATCCTCCCTACTGACCCCTGGCATTCTTTCCCCCACTTCCTACTATCGTTTCCTTCATCGTAGCTATTATCATTTCACATGGTATACAGTGTGACTTATTTTGTGCATGTGTGTGCCTGTCTCCTCTCCTCTAGTCTGTAGGCATCTGTGACCCTTTTTCATCTGAAACTCGTATCCTTCATCTGAGAAATGTTTTCTTGAATTATTTTGTTAATGATTCGCTTCCTTCTGTTTTCTCTGTCTTCTTTCTAGACTTATTCTTCAGATGATGAACAGCTAAGACTGGTCCTCTTACTTTTTAAAAGTCCTCCTTTTTTTGTCTTTTTGCTTTCTTGCTGTGAGATTTCTGCAACCTTATCTCCCAGTCCTTACATTGAGTTTTCATTTCCACTATCATTTTTTTATTTCAAGGAGCTCTTTTTTAAGGTTCTCTGAATATTAGTTTTAAATAATGGCATTCAGGTTTTTTTTTTATTTTTTATTTTGTGGTTGCAATACTTTCTCTATCACTGTTTTTTGTTTGTTTGTTTGTTTTTTGTTTTTTTAAGTTTTCTTCTCCCTGTGGATTCTCTTATGTCCTCTGAATTGCCTTGTTCTTGCTTGTTTTAGTCTCCATGTTTTATGTTAGGGGCATTCTTCAGGTGTTTATTGATCCCTGAGTGTCTGATCATAGCTAAAAGCAAGGCATTAACTAGCTGATTACAAACCTGTGGCTATGCTTGCTAATGTGGGGTTCACTATGGAGTGAATTGGGTGGACCATTGGAGGACTCTGATGTCAGTGTCTTTAGCTCCTTCTCCTTGGGCTGGCCAGATTCTCCAGAGAAGGATCATCTTATTATCTTCTTGCAGGGTACTAGTCTGGCTGCCAGTTTTTTAGGAACCAGTGGGAAAAAAAGGCTGGGGGAGGGAGGTGTCCACATTTGGCCTATAAAGAACCCTGTTTTCTGAAGGGTAGCCTTATTATCAACTATACCTGATGCTCCCTAGTCCACAGACCCTCTATTTACCTTTCTGCCAGGGCAGAGTCAAGGAAAGTCTTAAAATTACTCACAGAGGCTAGGTGTGTTAGCTCATGCCTGTAATCCCAGCACTTTGGGAGGCTGAGATAGGAGGATCCCTTGAGCCCAGGAGTTCAAGACCAGCCTGGACAACATAGAGACAACATCTCTTTCTCTTTGTGGGTTTATGCCTTTTAAAAAATTTCAGTCCATTCACTGATGTTTTAGTAGGGTTTCAGGAAAGAACAAAAGTAAATGCATATGTTTAATCTGTCATCTTTACCTAGAAGTACCCCCAACTGAGGTTTTATGACCGCTTAAACAACTAAAGACTGTTTGGGTCAGTTAACATTACAGAGAGCTTGTTCTTGGCATCCTTAGCATACTTTGCCGCCCTTCAGTTTTCGTCTCAGAAATCTTAGGGAGATAGTGACTAATCAATGCAGGGAACTGTGACACCAAACAGTGATATGCATAGAATCTGTTAGGTGCCTAATTACTCTGCAGTAGTAAGGCTACTTAGGAACCATCATGGAAGTAAATCAATTTCTGGGTTTGATGCATGAGTAAGTTGGCAGCTTGCATCAGGGCTGTCAGTCTTGTCTTGAATTGTAAGTTGCTGGAGCCAAGGCAAGCACTTAGAAATGCTGTTTGCAAATTTAAAAAACATGCTTATAGGGCGTTAAGGTGATCTTTTGTATTTTATCATCACCGACAACCGGGGCTAGAACAATTATTTTCAAGTGCTTTTAAATTCTGAGAGTTTCAGACAGACACCCCTGGGCTTGAACTGTGCAGTACTTAATTATGCTCGTAATAGTTTTCACCACTGGATTCCCTGTATTAGTGAAAGTTTAATACCTGGGACATAATTGTGTCAAATGTATTTTTGACGGTTTTTGATGATTTAACTGAAATTTTTTTTTTTTTTTTTTTTCTTGAGACGGAGTCTCACTCTTGTCGCCAAGGCTGGAGTGCAGTGGTGCGATCTTGGCTCACTGCAACCTCCGCCTCCCGGGTTCAAGCGATTCTCCTGCTTCAGCCTCCCGGGTCGTTAGGATTACAGGTGCCTGCCACCACACTGAGCTAATTTTTTGCATTTTTAGTAGAGACAGGGTTTTACCATGTTGGCCAGGCTGGCCTCGAACTCCTGACCTCAGGTGATCCACCCACCTTGGCCTCCCAAAGTTCTGGGATTATAGGTGTTAGCCACCATGCCTAATATATATATATGTATATATGTAAAATATATATATATAATATATATGAGTATATATTTATATTTATATTAAATAAATATATATATTAATTTTAGAGACAGGGTCTTACTATGTTGCCCAAGCTAGTCTTAAACTCTTTGCCTCAAGTAATCCTCCCACCTTGGCCTCCCAAAGTGCCGGGATTACAGGTGTGAGCCACTGCTCCCAGCCTCTTTTTTTCTTTTTGTCAGTCTTGTTGATATGAGAATTGTTGGAGATTCTAGGAGTCACCTCTAACCCCATGCAATAGGCATCATATTTTCTGCCCAGTGAGGTCTCGAAAAGATTATATTCTCAAATTAGTCCATTTTTTTTAACCTTATGGACAATGGTAAATAATTTGCAATGCTTTCTTTTCTTTGCTTTTTTTGAGACAAGGTCTCACTTTCTTGCCTAGGCTGGAGTGCAGTGATGGGATCATAGCTCACTGCAACCTTAACCTCCTGGGATCAATCAGTCCTCCTACCTCAGCCTCCCGAGTAGCTGGGACTACAGGTGTGTGCCCAATTCATTTTTTGTATTTTTTGTAGAGGTGGGGTTTTGCCATGTTGCCCAGGCTTTTTTTTCTTTATTGTTTTTATTTCTATTTTTTCTAGGACTCTGATCAGGTTAGCTTTGGTTTTGATATGTTTTTAAAGCAATTGTTTAGATTATAGAATAACAGTGTGAA
>NW_012115821.1:13737965-13739123 GCF_000951035.1 Colobus angolensis palliatus | reverse complement strand
AAAAAAAAAAAAAGAAAAAAAAAGTTAGCTATGGTTGAGATTATTATTAGCATATTAGCAATGTATCATTCATGTGTAGCATGCTTCATTTTATTCATTTTCTTTAGATACTATTCCTATTTCCTTGACAATGTGAAGAGTTCAACTGAAGTAGCTCATTTATTCTTAAGTGTTTTTCCCATTTTTTTCTTTCATTAATTCACAATGCTTTGTGCTGGTATAATGATAATAGGGTGTAAACCTCTCCAGGGCTGTTGCTGCTCTGTCCATTAGCAAGGTTTTAGAGTTGGAAGTGACCTGTGAACAAGGGGGTAGGGTTATTCTCTGAAGGCTAACATGGTTTGAAGGCTGTGCCACTCACCGGATCAGGCGGAGCAGGTCCAGGTAGGCTGTTCTTGCCATGTCCACTTGGGCACCAGACAGGAAGGCATCATGGAGAAAGTCACCCGAGTTAGTCAAGATTCCGTGTATGGCATGGAGGTCACAGAGGCGCTTGAGCACCTGCTGAATCGCTGATTCATTTTCTAGTTTCTCCAGAGCTTCTGTAAAACCCTTCACAGTGACATAGTAGCAGTGCGCCTACAAAGACACAAAGATATGTTCTACTGATTTCTGGTTTTCTACTCCAGAAGTCATCCTGGAAGCTTGGCAAGATGGCTGGAATAAACAAGGCGGGATGAGCTTCCCAGAAGGCTGATGAGCAGCCGCCTTTTCTCCTAGCTCACTCTGGGTCTGATCAAGGCTTTTTGATCTTGTGTGTGTGTGTGTGTGTGTGTGTGTGTGTTGGGGACTGGTGGGCTTTTGAAACATGGCCCTTGTTTTCTTTTGCTTGGAGCGGTTTCAAGTAGGTTGGAAAGTGGAGAGAAAGAACACAGGCATATTGGAGGCTGGCCTGGGGAAGGTGGAGGACAGCACCACTGTTCTTAAGAAAATAGCTATTTTAAGGCTGGGTACGGTGGCTCATGGCTGTAATCCCAGCACTTTGGGAGGCCAAGGTGGGTGGATCACCTGAGGTCAGGAGTTTGAGACCAGTCTGACCAACATGGCGAAACCCTGTCTCTACTAAAAATGCAAAAATTAGCCAAGCATGGTGGTGCATTCCTGTAATCCCAGCTACTTGGGAGGCTGAGGCAGGAGAATCACTTGAACCCAGGAGGC
>NW_012115821.1:13728126-13736930 GCF_000951035.1 Colobus angolensis palliatus | reverse complement strand
CCAGGCTGAAGTGCAGTGTTGCGATCTTGCCTCACTGCAACCTGTGTCCCACTGGGCCTAAGTGATCCTCTTGCCGCAGCCTCCCGAGTAGTTGGGACCACAGGTGCACACCACCATGCCTGGCTTTTTTTTTTTTTTGGTACTTTTAGTAGAGACGAGGGTCTTGCTATGTTGCCCACACTGGTCTCAAACTCCTGAGCTCAAGTGATTCTCCTTCCTTGGCTTCCCAAAGTGCTGGGATTACAGGCATGAGCCTCTGGGCCTGGCCCCGCTTCTCAGTTTTTTATGTGCACACAGATCACCTGGGGATCTTGTCAAAATGCAGATTCCAGGGCAAGGCCTGAGACTGCATTTCTAACAAGGTCCCCTGTGATGCCCATGCTGCTGTAGTGATTTTCAGTAGCAAGATTTAGAGTGTCTTGGGGGTTTGGCTGGGTGCGGTGGCTCACACCTGTAATCCTAGCACCTTGGGAAACTGAGGTGGGCGGATCACTTGAGATCAGGAGTTCAAGACTAGCCTGGTCAACATGGTGAAACCCTGTCTCTACAAAAAATACAAAAATTAGCCAGATGTGGTGGTGCACACCTGTAATTCTGGCTACTCAGGAGACTGAGGCACGAGAATCGCTTGAACCTGGGAGGTGGAGTTTGCAGTGAACTGAGACTGTGCCACTGAACTCCAGCCTGGGTGATGGAGTGAGACTCTATCTTAAAAAAAAAGAATGTCTTGGGGGTTCAAAGGAGTTCACCCAGTGGGACATGAGTTGGGGGAAAGGTCATTCCAGGCAGGGGTAACCTTATGTGCAAAAAGTTGTACATTCAGGAAGCTACAGGCAATTTAATAAGGCCGAAGTGTGGTGGTATAATGAGGTGATGATGGGGAACCATGGAGGTTAGGGTGGACTCATACCTGGGGCTCAGGTCAGTGAAGGGCTGTGAAGAACACGGTCGGAATTTGTTCTGTGGGATCGGGAGTCTTTAGCTGCACAGTGACCCGATCCATTTTCTCACTTGGAAAGAACCTGGGGTTCCTAGGGGGCCCTCACACAGGTGCTGACAACTCCACTTTGCCATTCAGACATGGTGTGCTCACAGCCATGCTGGACTTGCAGCATTTGGCTGTGGAAGGTCAGCAGATGTGCTGTGTTGCCTCTGCTGGGTCCAGTAGCCTTCGTTGCTCAGACTGGGTCCAGCTTGGCAGAACTGCAGACCCACACTCCTTTTCCTGTTCCAATCTGAGAGCTGCATCCTCAAATGCTTAAGGCTCTGAGTTGAGGAGTGGAGTGATGGAGAGCTGCCCAACGGCCTGGGCCTCTGCCTTAAAAAGCAGGATGAGGATCAGAGACAGAGGTGACCTCTACGCTTTGGGGAAGGGCTGAGCCGAACTTTGGTCCTACGCTCTGAGCACAGTGAACATTATTTACATTGTATGTGTTGGTTTAAATCTTGCCTCCTGTCTAATTTGGGGGTGGGGGTGGGATATATGCATTTATGTGCTAGCTGCCTCTCTTTAAATTTTACTTATTTAATCTTTATCAGAGTCCTACAAAGTAGGTACTGTTATTAGCTCTATCTTGCAGATGAAGAGACTGAGGCTCTGAAATATTAAGTTTTTTGCCCAAGGTCATGGCTAGGAAGTGGTAGCAGTGAGATCCACACCAGGGCTGTATTCCTAACCCTGTGTGGCCAAAGCCACAGGAGACTGAGGCTGGATTATAATGAGGCCAGCATTTGTTCCAGTGGTCCTGGAGACTGACATCTCTTCTGGTCAGTCAGAATTATAGGACCAGAGCCTGACAGAGCCTAAAGGGCTCTCCCATGCCCCTTTGTCTACAGACAGGGAAGTTAAAGCCCAGAGAACGAAGGGGCTGCTTGAGGTCACACAGAGCTGGGACCAGAATTTAGCCCATGGCTCCCCCTTGTCTACTCTTCTGTCAGTATCATCCCCACTTCCCCCAAGTTGCAGTTATCTCTACCTGCACATTTATGGTTTCCAGATGGGGCCCAGTTGGGTGCTGAAGCTTTCTGTAGACTAAATAACCCCGCAAAGCACAGAGAGTACAGAAAGCCCTATCCATTATGACCTTGGAGACTCAGCTGGTCACCACCGTCCCAGGAAGCTGTCAGGGACGTGTTCTTCCCTCACAGGCTGGCTGGCTATCACCCTCCATCCCCCCAGAGTTTGTTGCTCACCTCAGTCACTCATCACACCCTCGGTGGTGTGGGAAGGGAAAGCATCTGGACTCAGCTATTTTCTACCTCTGGGACCTAACTCCTGAGTTCTCTTTCCTTACTCTTGAAGTGGAGATAATGTCAGTCTCCCTCCCAGGGCTGTGTGGATTAAATGAAGTAACCCTGGCAAGCAGCATCTGGTCCATTTGAAGGCAGGCCATAGGTTTGGAAAATGGATGAGTGGATAATGGGCCGCTGTGGTTCCTGTTTGGGTGATCCAGTGAAAGCGGGAAGCCTTGGCTCACCGTCTGTGTTTACAGGACAGTTAGCATAGCAGGGGGTGCCCCTGCTGTAGGCTGAACAGAACTGAGAGCTGCAGAGGTAATCCCAGAACCAGCGGTGTGGTGGAGGTGGTGGGTCACATGGTGGTACTCAACGTCCAGCCTGCCCCACCAACCCTGTCCCACAAGGGCCTCTGCAGCCCTTCAGGGCTCTTCTGTTCCAAGACTGCCATTTTCTGGGTCTGAGGCCTGAGCATTGGTGTGATCACTTTAGTTTTCCAGTTATTGGCAGTGCCAGAGTCCCAGCTGCCTAAGCTAGAACTCAGGAGTTGTTCTTACCTCTTTCCCACCCCAGCACTCTGAGGCCTGTCGCTGCCTTCTTCCCCCTTAGTATCTCTGATCTACCCACTTGTCTCCAGGCCTTCTGCCATGCTCATGGTCAGGACCACCCTCAGTCCTGGCCCAGACTTGCTCCCTTCTAACTTGTTCCCTTTCATTCCACCCCGGGCAACCTGCATGATTCTTCTAGAATGAAACTAATCACTTTACTCCACCTCCAAACAAACTCAGCAAAAGCATTGCAATGAAAACAAAACCCCAACTTTTCATAGTGGTGCAAAAGGTCAGAAGCCTTGCGTGTGTCTCCTTCTCCCCTTGTCTCAGTCCTCCTCCTTAGGTCCTCCTTGAGAGATTTGCACTTCCTCCCAAGCACACCAGAATTCTTCTTGCTGACTCCTTTTGCATGCGCAGCTCCCTTTGCCTGGAAACTTTTCTCTCCAAAGCTGCCACCGCACCCTTTAGCTGGCTAATTTCAGCTTATCCTTGAAGTTGCCGCTTCTTTTGGGAAGCCTTTCTGACTCCTCCAGGTGGGCAGAAATGTGCCTGCTCTGGGATTCCACAGCAGCCTGTATTGCCATGTCATGGTGCTTCCTTGACTGTAGCTGTGCATGGGCAGTGGCTTCACTGTTGAGCACCCACTTCAGTGCCCAGTGCAGAGTGGGTGCTCAAATATTTGCCGACTGACTGTGAATTATGCACAAACACAAAACGAGTAGAAATTGAATCAGACATCCAAGGATTGCCTTTGGGGCTAAGGGGAGACTTGACCTGCTTTTCTATCTGGGAGGAAATATTTGAACAACCTGAAGCAAATCCAATAACACTGCCTCATTACCTTTTCCCCTAAGAGCTGCCAGCAAGATTGCTTTGGAGTTAAGTCCTTTAATTAAAATACCCTGGACTAAAGCCTTGGAAGTGAAATGAGGGCAGCAGCCGCTGAGGCAGAGTTGGGGAATAATGGCAGAGCCTGGATTTTCCCAGCAGGGTAGTGTGCCTGGGAAACAAAACGATCCGTTTCAGCTTCAGCTGGCGGGCGCTCACCTTAGCAGCCTGGAGGTGTATGACAGTGGTCTGGTTCCAGGCCTCGTGCTGGTCAGCTCCGGATTGCGTCAGGGTCTGTAAATGGTGCACTGAGTCCTTTATCAGTCTGAAGGCCAAAGCAAAAAAGGTTCAGCTTCCTGACTGAGTGGAAAAGACAACTGATGGGCTTCCTGTGGTCCCTCAGAAGTAGAAATAATGCCTGTTTATTGACCACTTACATGCTATAAAGCTAAATGATTGATATTCATTATCTCTTTAACTCTTTTAAAGGCAGGCACCCCCCAGTTTGCTATGGGGAAAACTGAGGCCCAGAGAGGTTAACTAATTTGTCCAGGGTCACACAGCTAGTAAGGAGTAGAGCCAGGATTTTGACTTGTTAATCGCCATGTTATAAAGCCTCAGGGCCATAGGCCAGGAGCTGTCCCCTATTTCTAATGCAGATTCCAGCCTGACACCAGTATGTTCAGGTCTTTTTGTTGACTGTCGTCCTATGGCCTGAGCAAGGAGAATGGTTTTTCTGTAAAGGCTAGAGAGGCCCAGTCACCTAGCCTGCTGCAGGTTCTACCCACGGGACCTAAAAATAAAAACAGAAAACCAACCTTTGTCCTGAAAACCACTAAATTAGTCATTTGCCATTTTATTAACCTTTAATCCCCTCTTATTTTCTATTCCCTGCCCATCCGTCCATGACCCTTGGAATCTGTGTGTAAAGCAAACTGTTTATTAGGCAATATGGTTTTTGCTTTGTCAGGGAACAGATAAGCAGATGTCACATTGAGTTTCAAGCAAGGAGAAATATCATGACACTTTAATTACCTTGAGCAGCCTTATTTTCCCCTCCTCAAATCTCCCAGTTGAAATGTTAGCTCTGTGAGGTCTGGGGTGTTTATCAGGCCTATTTACTGATAGGCCCCTAATGCCTCGAACAGTGCCTGCCATATTATAGGCAGTTAATAAATATTTTTGGAATAAATAAATGAATGTTCCAAGTTGCTTATGATCTTGAAATAACTATTAACCATCCCTGGGACCACAGGTTGGGATATAAGGCCTCTTATTATATACTGAAAACATGTTTTTCCAGTTTGTTTTTGGTGTTTCATTTTTATTTTTTTATTAAATTTTTTTCTATGTTTGGTAGAGGTGGGGTTTCACCATGTTGCCCAAGCTGGTCTCAAACTCCTGAGCTCAAGCAATCCTCCCACCTCGACCTCCCAAAGTGCTGGAATTACTGGTTTGAGCCACCATGCCCAGCCTGTTTTGGTGTTTTAATTTGGGGCAGGGTTCAGAAGATTTCCTTTTTAGGTAGTTAAACCTCCATCTTTTCCACCGTGGTATCTGTGTTTGGTCAGGACCTCTCTATTCCCAGCCCCTGGTGTATTTGGTCATTCCTAACACAGAGTAGGTACTGAACAGTATTTGTTGAATGACAGAATGGATGAGTCATTGGCTTTGTCCATGTTCCCTGGAGCCTACTAGACCCTGGAAATAAATGAATTCTATTCTGTGGTGTTGTCATATTTTCAAAAATTATTTGTAGATTATGGGATATTTCAAACATACGAGTGAGTATTGCTTTATTATTGGTATTTGCATATCAATACATTTGTAGTATTTACATGTGGTACATTCCTTGTATTGCAAATCACCATAGGACCCTAGAGATTCAAAAAATATCTCACAGTAGTAGAAGGACATCACACCTCTGGGCCACCAGTGGTGGCCAGGATGGGGAAGTGATGGGGATCCATGGCTGATGCGGGGGACTTCCCCCCTCTCTCCCATGGTGGCAGGATGACTGAGAGGATGGGGGAGGCTAGGCATGGGGTGGCTTTTTAGAACTGAATCCACAAATGTCCACCCAACCAATCCAAAGGCCCTAGTGTGGCATGGAGCCTGTTCCCAGGTGGGATGGCTGATTTATCAGCACTGGCTTACCTTGCTGCCACGTGTGCCCAGGCCGTGGTGTAGAGCTCCGGGCAGAGGAAGTCGGCTGCCCTCTGGGCTGGACACCTGGCCAGGTCAGGTGTGGCAAGATACGCAACAGATGGAGGGAGAGATCTCTGTGGCGTGGAGCCAGGGGACATCTGAGTCTGCAGGTAGCTCTTCACCAGAAACCTGGGGGGTGGAAGGGGAGGCAGGTGGGAGGGCAGAGACTCTGTAGGACAGCCCAGCACCCCTCACTCCCAGAGGCAGGCGAGTTCATGCTGGGTTCCAGCCTTCCCGTGGGAGAGCCAGGTCACCGGGTTTCCACCTGGCCTCCCTCCTGAGGATTCCCCCTTGGGCCATCCTGCCTCGAGGCCTGCAGTCAGGCACACCCCGGGAAACTGGAGCTGGGCCAGACACTCTCAGATCCTGAACACAAACCTTTCTGTGATCTGAGCAAACAGAATTTTCCATCAGAACATTGCGATTTTGGGATTTATAATGACTTGTACAGTGACTGGGTGGAAATTAAATTTTCTTAGCTGAAAAAAGAAGGATAGAAGCAAGAATGCTAACAGGAGTAGGAGGATTATAGGTGACTCTCAACTGCTGCTTTAGGATAATCCAGTGGTTACAGGTTTTGGGCTTAGACAGCCCTGGATTCCCATACAGCCTCGCTGAGACCTGTGTGATGAACGAAGCTTCACCTCCCAAGTCTCGGTTTCTCTGGCTCTAGGTGGGGAGGACAGTTCTCGGCTGATTGAGGGTTTGTGAAACGGAATGAGATGATATTTGTAGAGTGCTTAGCACAGTGCAGAGTACATAATATGTGCTATTGTATTCCTTTTCTAATTTGGAAAAAAACCAAGGGATGTTATATATTTTTAAAAACACAATAAATGTTGTTTTTCATATTTGCCAGTGAACTTCTTTCTCCTTGCATAGGGAAGCATTTGCCCTGTTTGGTCACCGGAGAGTAGGTGAGGATGAGGCTCTGTCAGCCTCCAGGGTCCACAGACCTAAGAGGGATGAAAAGAAATCACCTGTGTGGAGGAGGCTGACTTGGCCGTTGCTTGGAGCCTCTGTGTGCAGGCTCTGCACCAAGCCTAGGTGATGCTAAAGCGAGCAAGGTAGGGGTAGTCCCTGCCCTCAGGGAGCTCCTAGTCTAGTTGTAGAGTAGAGCTAAAAAGGTGAACAAAAAAATGAGACAATGATAGATTGTGAAACTGCTCCAAAGGAAACAAGGCCATGTTGGGTGGGAGGGGATCAAATGCAAAGGCCTCCTGGACAGAAAGAGGTGTGTGGCTGGCAGAAGTGAGCAGAGGTGGCTGGGTGCGTTGACTTGTGCCTGTAATCCCAGCACTTTGGGAGGCTAAGGCAGGTGGATCACTTAAGGTCAGGAGTTGGAGAGCAGCCTGGCCAACATGGTGAAACCCCATCTCTACTAAAAATACAAAAATTAGCCGGGCATGGTGGTGTGTAATCCCAGCTACTGCAGAGTTTGAGGCGGGAGAATTGCTCGAACCCGGGAGGCTCAGTGAGCCGAGATTGCACCACTGCACTCCAGCTTGGATGACAGAGTGAGACTCCATCTCAAAAAACAAACAAACAACAAAAAAAAACCAGAAAGAAGTGAGCAGAGGCAGGAGGTGGTGAGAGCATCATGGACAGGGAGGCAGGGGTCAGGTCACACAGACCTTGCAGGCCACAGCATGGAATATGTCATTTTCCTACGAGCACTGGGAAGCCATTGAAGAATTTCAAACCAGAGAAAGATGTGATCTTCCCTAGGCTCTGAAAAGGTCCCTCCGGCTGCCTGTGGAGAAGCGGGACAGACAGAAGCAAGAGACCAGGGAGGGGTCTGAGGCTGTGGTGGAGGTGACAGAAGATGGTGGCCTAGAAGTGGATAGATTAGTCATACTGGGGAATTGGACAGCTCCCAAGTGGCACTTCCCAAAGCCTGCTCCCTTTATGGGTATCAGACGGAACCCTCCACCCCACAAGCTTGGTGGGTCCCCAAGGGCTTGGGCAAAGGCCTGGGTCAGCCTGGACCTTACCTGGCCACCTGTAGGTAGAGCACTGTGTTCTCACCCTCATAGGTGCAGGAGGCCGACAATTTGGTGACCAGTGATGGCAGGCCACTCAGCTTTGAGTAGCCGTGTCCGCCACAGGCCCTGCGGCATATCTCAGCTCCCTGAGTGCAGAATTCCGACATCATGGCCTTCATGCCTGTGCTCAGTGCGTGGAGCTGTGAGAACATGGAGGGGGGTTGGGGGGTGTAAGGGGGCCTCTACCATGGGGACCAACCCTGTGCACCACTTACTGAGCATCTACTGCATGCCCAGCTCAGCTCTGAGGTAAGAAGCGTTTCTTCTGCTCACAACTTTATGAATGAGAAGGCGGGTACTCAGCTTCTGTGACTCACCCAGAGGCATACAATTAGGCAGTGTAGCTGTAGGGGCATAAGAGCAAAGGAAAGCCTGGCCTGGCCAGTGTCTCCAGGATTGGGAAGAGGGTGCTGCCTGGATTGGGCCCACAAGCCTCCAGGAGTTACGGATTTTGCCGGCATGGGTTTTAGAAAGCCTGCCTGTGAGGACGGGTGTCCGCTGTAAGCCCACTTACTGGGTTGTAGGAGGGTGACAGGGTCTGAATGTGTCCACCTAAAATTCTTATGTAGAAATCCTAGTCCCCAAGGGTTAGGGCTAGGATTAGGAGGTACTGATGATTAGGAGCTAGGAATAGGAGGTATTATGATGGTAGTAGGAGGTGGGGCCTTCTGGAGGTGATTAGGTCATGAGAGTGTAGCCTTTGTGAATGGGATCAGTACCCTCATGAAAGAGGCCGCTTCTGGCTGGGTGTGGTGGCTCACACCTGCAATCCCAGCACTTTGGGAGGCCGAGGCAGGTGGATCACGAGGTGAGGAAATCGAGACCATCCTGGCCAATACAGTGAAACCCCGTCTCTACTAAAAATACAAAAATTAGCTGGGCATGGTGGTGGGCACCTGTAATCCCAGCTACTCAGGAGGCTGAGGCAGGAAAATCT
>NW_012115821.1:13714917-13727671 GCF_000951035.1 Colobus angolensis palliatus | reverse complement strand
TTTTGTGGAGATGAGGGTTTCACCATCTTGCTCAGGCTGGTCTTAAACTCCTGGGCTCAAGCAATCCTTCTGCCCTGGCCTCCCAAAGTGCTGAGATTACAGGTGTGAGTCACCATGCTGGGCCAGTTTCTGTTGTTTATAAACCACGGCTTTGTGGTATTTTGTTACAGCCGCCTCAGCAGAGAGAGAGGCTGCCAGGCAGCAGGCCTAGTTTGAGATTTTGGTTCTTGAAGCCCCTGCCTATCTTTGGAGTTTTCAAGTCCTTGGGAGGAAAGTTGTGTCCCTTGATCTCTCTGTGCCTCAATTGCAGTTGAAAGGGTTAATGAGCAGTGCTTATGAAGCATAGTGCCTGGACAGACTGCATCTTACTGTATATGTAAGATTTACTTGAGACCTGTGAGCCAGATGTGTTTAGGAATCAGAGTAACTTTTGAATTGTAGAGAGGCCAAGTGGCATTGAAGGTACATTTTATATAATAGCCCAGTGGGGTTTGGGGCGGCTTTAGGGATTAAACACATTAATAATTTTCCCGCAAAATGTATTCACACTCAGAAGGATAAATCAGGTCAGTTCAGGTCAAACTATGCCACCAAATGAGTTCCAAACGACTGTTTTTCAGAGCTTTTTGGGTTTCAAATACACATCGGGGATTGTGGACTTGTGTTCTCTACACTAGATGTGATTGTTTTCTCTTAGCATGTTTGTAGCTCTCTGGGGGCCAGCTGTGGGTAAATTTATATATCACCCAGACACCCTGGGATGCTGAAAGCTGGGAGAGGTGGGGGTGGGGAGTGCCCGCGGGGATGGGGCTGTGGCTGTTCCCCAGTGAGTGGAGCAATCTTAGCTGCCCTCCCAGCGCCTGCCCCTCTGCAGACAGCAGGTACCTCAGGCAGCAAGCTGAAGTCTCTGTTCAGAATGGCAGTGTAGGAGTGCTGGAAGAACTCCAAGAGGTTGACTGCCAGGAAATGGAAGGCATAACTGATGGCCAGCTGAGGAAAGAGTTTCTGCTGCTGCGTCTGGTAGTCCAGGACCTTTGCCTCTGGGTCACTGAAGGGAAAAGAACCGGAAGATTTAATCACTACGTGCCATGTCCACCTTCCCCTATCCCTGACACCATAAAAACCTTAAAAACAGACAGTTCCTTAGAACTCATTGCAGAACTTGAACTGACACGAGGCCATTGATAATCCTTTAAAAATCCTATCTAACATGAACATCCATCCACACATTTCACTGCAGGAATATTGATACGTTTGTTGGTGGGTACTGCCTCTTGTTATGGGAGGCTTATATAATTCCAGCGTATACATGGTATTATCCTAAAACCTGAAAAGTTCTGAGATTCCAACATGTCTGGTCCCAAGATTTCAGGTGAAGAGTTGTGGCTGTGCACCCATGATGATTTGAACCTGTGACTCCACTGCCTGTGTGCACTTGCCGCGTGCTGAGGAATACGTCAAGCCTAAACAATAACTCTTAGAGTGTAAACTCGGGTTCGATGGAACCCCAAGGAAGGGACTGCGTCTGCTTTATCCACTGGTATGTCCTCAGTGCCTGAGACTATGTCCAGCACTTGCAAGCTCACAGTCACTGGATCGAAAGAGGGTGTGATTACAAGAAGCCTCCTCTCTGGACAGCAGCTGCTCACCTGGCGCATCTTTCTCATGACCACCCTAGGGACACTTCTGCAGCCCAGATAAATGGGCCTCGGGCAGGACAGCAGCAGAAGCCCCTTCTTCCCAGTGGCCCTCTCCTGCAGAGAACTCTCGCAGCCCGGATTCTGAAGCCCAGGCCAGGCGAGGGCGCTGTGAGCTTGCCAGAGGAAAGGACCCTGGGCTGAGGGCCTAATGCACCTTACTGCATTTCACCCTCCACACCACCCTGAAAGGCCGCTTCTGCCACACCCATTTTGTAGCTGAGGAAGCTGAGGGATGACGTGAAATGGCCGAGCTGAGTGTTCACAGAAGGTTCAGTCAGCCCTTGCTGTTCTGTGCTGTGGGGTGGAGGGAGTGGTAGCAACACAACCAATGACAACAAAAGGGATCCAGACATAGACATACCAGTCAGATGCTGACAGCACAGCTGGACAGAACGAGTTCAGCCACACACAGTCGATATGACATTGGATTTTGCTAGGCTCGGCCTGACAGAATCAACTCAGCCAGCCACAGTCTGAGGCAGCTGGCAACTGACTGACCCAGACCCGTCCAACCCATCACAGCCACACAGAACACAGCCGGACTCGGACAGACACAGAGTCAGACAGACCTGCTGCTACAGGGCCAAAGACACGATCACATAGAGCCTGAGGAGGCCAGGCACTGAGGATGCAGGTTAGGCCAACTGGTCAGCCCTGTTAGAGGGAGCCAGAGAGACCTCTTTGACATGCCCAGATGGGGCCAGGCCTGGGTAGACTGTGTGTGTGTGTGTGTGTGTGTGTGTGTATGTGGTGGGTGGCAGTGCCTGCTCCCAGCGCTCTGGCTCTGGCAGAAGAGTGTCAGGGGGAGGCACTGTGGGACCAAGAGGCAGCATATCTGTGGTAGTCAGTCACTGGACACCCCTTGCCTGGGCCGGAGCTGGGATTGGCGGCGGATGACCGAGTAGCGCATGGCGATGACACAGGCCTTCTGCAGTGTAGGGAGGACCTCCCCTAGCAGCAGCTCCACCCGCACCACCACCATGGGAAGGTAGTTGCTCTGTGCTGTCCCGAGTTTGATGTATGTGCCATCTGGCAAGACCTGTGTGGAACAAGGACAGGCACAGGGTCTGAGCCAAGGCTCCCCAGAATGCCCCTGCTTCCCCAGAGCTGTGGGGCTCCACACATGGAGGGTGCTTCTCCCCTCAACTGGCGCATCTGGGGTTGGAATGTTAAAATACCAGGCCATTTCCCCAAGTGCCCTGCTTCACAGTGCCTCTCCTGGGACACCCCAGACCACCCCACAACTCATAACTAAAGGGGTGATGCCTGGCAGAGTTGGGACCGCCACAACTCCTGCTGGCATTCTGGCTGGTATCTGCTGGGCGACTGGTTGTGTCAGGCCTCACCGTGGGTACATATTACACAGATCATCTCAGCTCTATCCTCTCCTGGGGCTGCCACTCCACCCCACGATTGCTCCGTCAGCCTATGTGACGAGCATTTCTGCATGAGAAGTCAGAGGCTCTGTGTCCAAGATCATACTGCTCCTAAGCAGGAGTTTCACCCCAGTCTGTAGGACATCAGAGCCTCTCTTGGGGGAGGAGGTTATGTGGCCGAAACTCAGCTCTATGGAGGACTCAGACCTAGCCTACACAAAGTGCAGGTCCTCTCTCCGGGAAGTACAAGTCCCCGTCCTCCCCAGACCTGTATGTAACCTGTGCAAAGCGACTCAGCATGTTCTCCCTGGGGACCCGCACATGGTCCAGCCGCAGGAAGCCATTGTCCATTTGATCAAAGTCCATCTTGGGCCCGATGTCCCCAACGATGATTCCTTGAAGGAGATGGAGGTGAGGACACCTATCAGTTGAGAGACTGCTTGTTATGTGGCAGGTATCACACACACATTCCAGGTCACAGCAGCCTGTGACACTGGGGTTATTGTACCTATTTTGCAGGTGAACAAGCTGAGGTCAGACAGATGCTAAATCTTGCTCAAGTTCACCTCACCAGTTAGCACCAGGTCTGTCCAACTGGATCCCTCCCTGCCCAAGGAAGACATGTCTTAGCTACTCCTGTGGCCCTCTGGGGCCCCAGGTCAGGGAGGCCACCTGGGCTCTCCTCCTGGCGGGGTCCTTGAGGGAGCATTATGGGCTCACCTGGCAGTGGGGTGTGGTCCCGAAGACTCCGGATTGGCACAATAAAAGCGTGCATGCCCCGCCGGGCTCCTGAGCAGACCAGCTGGGCCTGGACCAGGGCATGGGTGGCTGACCGTCCCACTGAGGGCAGAGAGGAGAGGCCCGTCACAGGAAGACTTGAGCATTGCTTTTCCCAACCCAGCCTCCTGGGGCTGGGGTTTTGGATGGGTACCTCTGGGGCCCTGAAAAGTCACTGATCAAAGAGGGGGGGATTGCCCCCAAAGAACCAAGCAAACTTATCAGTGATTTGGCAAAGGCACTGTGAAATGATTCAGCTTTTTTTATTTGCCCCCCACCCCACAACTATTAATGAATTACTCTGTCATCAACCTTATAATAATGAATACAGATAATTATCGTCTATCAAAATCCAGGTGGCGCTAGACCCTGTGATAGACGCTTTCCAGTTCTCACAGGGGAGAGAGGATGATGAGTCCCATTTTCCAGATAAGGAAACAGGCTCAGAGAGTAGAGCGACACACTGAAGGTCACTGGCCTGGAGGGGCAGAGCTAGGATTCATACGTACCCTGGTCTATCTGATCTTAAAGGCTGGTTCCTTTTTTGTCTTCATTTTTGACAGTGGTCATTTATTTTCTATCTCTCTTTCTCTCAACACTCTCTCATCTCTCTCTCTCTCTCTTTTTTGAGACAGAGTCTCGCTCTTTTGCCAGGCTGGAGTTCAATGGTATGAGCTCAGCTCACTGCAACCTCCGCTCCCAGGTTCAAGCAATTCTCCTGTTTCAGCCCCCCGAGTAGGTGGGACTACAGACACCCGCCACCACACACGGCTAATTTTTGTATTTTTAGTAGAGATAAGGTTCCACCATATTGGTCAGGCTGGTCTCAAACTCCTGACCTCAGGTGATCCATTCACCTCGGCCTCCTAAAGTGCTGGGATTACAGGCATGGGCCACCGCACCTGGCTCATGTCTCTCTATTATGTCTCTGGTCTCTGCCTCTGTCTTCCTCTCTCTGTGTGTCTCTCATCTCTGTCACTCTCCTGCTTTAGTTGGACTCAGCATATTTGTTTTAATTTTTTCCACACAGGGTGTGGGTCCCCGAGTGCCACTGATGGGTCCTGGGAGGTGAAATTCTCAAGTTTGAGGAAGGGGAAATCCCTCCTTGGAGCCTCAGGGACGCTTGATGTGGCCGCCACCTGGTGGCCACAGTGGGAGGTTCGGCGTTGGTGGCTTGATGGGGGCTGGTGGTGGGCGTGAGCCTTTCTGGGTGTCTGCAGCAGCGGCAGACAGGCGTGTTCTTTCCACTGTCTCATCACAGGGCCTGTGCTCTGGCTGGTGGCAAGCTCTACCACTAACTCAGGAGATGAGAGGAACTGGGCTTGTGAGGAGTGCCTGGGACTGTGTGAGGCCTTGTCTCTCATGGATTGATTGTCTCCTCTATTTCAAAGTTCCTTTGGGGACTTTCCAACCACTCACTAATGAAATGTTTAACATCCCACCTATTTTGTAGAGTGAGAACCTGAGGCTCAGGGAGGTGAACTGACTTGCCCAAGGTCAGCAGACTAGAACAGAAAATCAATCTGAGGTCTGTTGGACCTCAAAGCCAGTGCTACTCTGCCCTCCAATATTTCTATTTGGGGAGAGATAAGGAAGGGGGTTGGATGGATACTCACGGTCTCCAGGCCACCATTTGGTGGCAGTCAGCGTGGGGCTGTGTATCACAAACTCCTGGGTGGCTGCGTCATAGGTGGCTTCAGTCTCCAGGCCCTGAAGATATGTCCCTTAGGATCAAGGAGGGATGTTAGACATTGGCCCGAGGTGGGGTTCTTACCTGGGAAGCTGCTTCTAGGTGGGCCTGAACTCTTAGGCATCAGCGTGGTACAGAGTGGGGCTCAGCTCCCGGCTGTACTTGCAGGCGGTTCTCCCCTTTCATCTGTGGGCCGTGTGGGGGACACACAGTTCTCTATAGCCAGTCTGTGACAAGGGATGGCTGCTGATGTTTCCAGAAGGAATGATTTGCCCCACTGGGAGCTCACACAATATGTGCAAATTAGAAGGCGGCATCCCTTCCTCAAGACCCTTGACTGCCATCTGCTGGAATGTTTTCATATTAAACATATATCCCTCGAAGCATATAAACCTATGACTACCGAGATGTAAATGGGCCCTCTGGAGTTTTGCAGTGCACAACCTAAACACCACATGCAGAAGTCCTGGCTCACCATGTCCCAACTCTGTCTGTGCATACGTTGCGATGATCTGGATGTTTTTGCAGAGTGGGTCCCATTTGGCAATCTGTTCCTCTGAGCCCAGGCTCCTGAGGGCTTTCAGGAAGACTCTGTGTATATTTAAGGCCACATCTCCAGAAAGGGCTCTGCTGGGGAGAGATGCTGTAGTTGAGTAGCCTGTTGGAGACGGGGGCCCAGGTACCCCCTGCCTGAGCAGAGTACAGGAGATAAAGGGCACCTGGCATCCTGGTTTCCCAAGAAGTCTTCCCTTTGTTGGGGGAAATGGCTCATGGGGCTGGGGGGTTTCCAGGTGATCCCAGGTGGATCCTTCTCTAGTGGGGCTGACCCAGGAGTGAGCACCTGTAAGCGTAGCCTAATTCACGTCCATCTTCCAACCAACCCAGGCGCTGTGCTATCAACTGGATGTGGAATGCCCTCCGCATGGCAGCCTTATAACGCTCATTCTGGGTCATGAAATAATTGTCCTTACGGCTAAACTCTGGGTAACTGTGGATGATGCTCTCTGCAGAGACAGAGAATAGAGGGCTTAGGGACCTGGGTGAGGTTTCTGGCACCTTCAAATCTTCTTACCCACTTGCTTCATGGATCTGGAAAGGAAGTCAGACATTATTATTATTTTACAGATGACAAAACCGAGGACCAAGGTGGGAAAGTGAATTGCCCAATGTTACAAAGCTATGCAGTGGCAGAATTTTAGGACTGGAATCCAGGTCTTCTGCTGCCTAGGACTCTTCTATCCCCCAGGTGGGCTCAGGCAATATTGGCATGTGAAGATTGTCTTTACAGTTCAAAGGAATAAATCTCTAACAGTGGAATTTCAAGGCAAAGTTTGTTATTTGAAAGCAGGACTGCTAATGAAGGACTCTTCTTACAAGAGAAGCGTGGGGCATAAAGCAGATGTCCTATTCCCCAGCTTCCCCTTACCAACTTTCCTCCGGAGAGCAGTGTTCTGGGCACCTCCATCAAGGATGTTGGTGAGCCGTTCCACGTCAAAGGACTGCATATACCTCTCGCTCTCCATGTCGGGGTGCATTTGCCTGCTCCAGGTATCCCCCAATGACACTCGGTGCACTGGGCTGCCCATCCTATCCTGGATCTGTCTGGTGACTGAGGTGAGACACTTCCGACCCGGCTGCTCCGAGGGTCTGCTCTCAGTGTTGGTCAGTGCAAAGAACCTGTGTGCAAGAGGAACTGCCTAGGGCTGGGTGTCAGTCAGGGCTGGTTGGTAGAAGAAAGACATCCCTAAGTACCTGCATCCCACTCCACCTCCACACTCTCCCTGTGGACGCTGGCTGTGGACCAGGCCCTGTGTGCATGGTAGGCATGGTATGCAGTCATTGCTTGGTACATGTCTGTTCAATACTTGTTAAATAAGATTGAACAGGGCCTGACCCCAAAGATTGGGCTCTATCCACTGCAGTTCATGTTACATGAGTTGCCTAGGGAAATCTTCACAAAAAAGTCGGTGAAGGTTACACCTGAAGAAAATAATCCTGGAGAGGCTGAGTGGCCCCTAGCCACACAGCTGGAGATGGCCAGGAGTTGGATGGGGTCTGACCACAAAGCACATGCCTTGTCCATACTTTAGCTCCACTGCGGAGGATTACTGAGGGCACCTTGGTCTCATTCAGCTGCTCATAAGTTCTAGGATCATTCAGCCCCATTTCTATGAGCCCTGCAGGTGTATTGTGGAACTGAAAGGAGGAAACCTGCTCCCTGAGTGTGAAGTGTTCCCCTGGAACCCCTGAGTGTCTTTCACACCCGGGTTGGGCCCTGTCTCCTCCACGGCAAATGCTTGGCCTCTGAGAAGCCCCTATTCCTTCACGGCGAGGCAACCATAAGGTGCAGTTCATCCTATTTCACAAGTCTCTTGAGTCTATCTGCTCCTTGCTATCTCTTTGGCTAGCATCCAGGCCACTGTCATCTCTTACTTGGCCTCAGTGTCCCTTTTATCTGTTCTCCCAGCTGCCAGGTGAACTCTTGAACTGCAAATCACATTGTTTTCCTCTCCTGCTTGGAATCTGCTCCTTGGGGCCCACTGTTAGTGGAATGGAGTCCTTGCTGTGTCTGCCCACCTCCCACTCCACTCGCCTCTCTCCTATGTCAACTAACTGCCACATCATCCCTGGCCTCCACTCACTCTCTTCCTGCCCTTTGCCCCTGCTGTTCTCTCTGAACAAGGTTCAGCTCCCTGGTCCCGGGGTGCTCTAGGGTTAGGGACAAGTTCTTATTTGCTTACATGTTCCTCCCACAAGGCCTGGGAGGCCAGCTCTGCATTTCCTAGCTTGCAGCAGGCATGCTGTAAATCTTTCCTGCAGGCTGCCATGCTTTTGATCCCCTTCCTTCCTGACCTCAACCTGACAGAGGCACTGTTGTTATTACCATTTTATGGGGAGGATGTGGGCCTTGGAAAGGGAGGAGACTTTATAAGATCATGCAGCCACAAGTAGCAAGTGAAATTCATACGCAGGCTTTCAAACCAATACCCCTAGCAAGGCTGTGGGGGTGCTGGCAAGGGCCCCATCCTCTGCCCCCTGGAGTCCTGCAAGCGCACCTAGTGTGGCTCCTCTCTTCCTGCCTCACCTCTTTTCCTTGCTCTGTTGCCACTACCTCCTTGCTGTTCTGAATGCTCCAGGCCTCCCTGCCACTGCCAGCTTTTGCTGGGGTAGCTCCCTCTGCCCAGAACACCCTTTCTTCAAACGTCACCAGGGCTGTTTGCATTGAACCTCGTTTAACCTTGAAGAGGCCACCCTCTTTAAAATCAAGCCCCCTCCCCCAGCATTCCCTGTCCTCCTCACTCTGCTCTCCTTTGTCTCTTTTCACTTACCCTTTTCTGACATTTGAGATCATTTACTAATATCATATGTTTTTGTTTATTTCCTTCTCCCTGCTAGTAACACAGAAACTGCAAGAGGGCTGGGATCTTTGTCACTGTCACGCTGTGACCCTAACACTTAGTGCAGGGCCTGGTTTGCAGGAGGTGCCCAGTGAAGAAAGCCTTGCTCAGGGTCTCTCAGAGCTGCGGACAGGGTCATCACGGGGGCAACTCTGTCCTCTGGGGTCTCCCAGTCCCTCCCCACCCAAAAGCCTGGCTCACCTGGCTCCCCTCTGTCCTGTGTCTGCACTGTAGGCTGGGCTGGCCTCTCCCCGGCTGTAGGCCACAGCCTCTCGCAGGCTTGTGGTCCTGCCCTTCTCTCCTCCCACAGAGGGGCTGGAACACAGAAGCTGAGAGTCCTGCTTGGCCAGCGCTCTGCCTGTCCGGGCTTGCGGAGCTCCCCTCCCTCCTCTCTCTCTTCCTGCATGGGTGTGACCTCTGTGCCAGTTGCTGGGGCTGCTCTGGGAGGACTACTGGGAGGTTGGAACCCTTCCTTCTCAAAGCCAGGGATTCCTTTGACACTACTTGTACCAAAAAGCTGTGTACCCCAGCAGTGTTTCCAAAGTGATATCCTGGTCTTCACTGATCTTTCACTGTGTGCCCTTCAGGGACTCAAGCTGTTAATATCACACGAGCTTAATAGGCTCCCTCAGATGGTCCTCATGTGAAAGGATTGCTCTGTAAGGTGTATGTTTTTCCTCTCTCCCCATGTTTCTGCTCTAAAATATGGCTTGTCTTATGCTTAGCATCCCCTGACATTCCCTGGAAAAATATTTGTGGCGCATCCATCTGTAGTGTGTGGGATCCAGATGGGAGCCGGGTCTTAGTGAGAGGAATGAGAGGCTTAGAGGTTCCCTCCCTGCATAACCACCCTGGAAAGTCAGATGCGGCTCCCCATTTTGCAGGTAAGGAAACAAGCTCAGGGAGGGGATGTCACTTTGTTTAGGTTTGCACAATAAGTAGATTACATAACACATTTGTGTAAGATTGGGAAAGAAATCAGGGAACCAGTAGGAGATCAAGGCTCCTGTTCTGGCAGGACTTCTGAGCTATTTTGACCCTGAGCAGGTGTACTCCCTTTCTGGGCCTTGGCCCCCCTGTAATGCAAGGTATTTGTTCAGTAAGGAGCCTCACAGCACCCCATCATATCGCCAAGGTAGCGTCTAGCTTGTGTCTGCAGGAAGAGGCAGGACCCGTGGCCCAAGCTTTGCGACTTATTACCTAGCGGGTCCTTCTGGAGCTGTGGGGCTCAGAATCCTGGCAGTCCTCATTGCTGTGGGCAGTGGTTTCAGGGAAGGTGGTCTTGGCCCCACTGTTTGGAGGTGAAAGTTCTCACTTCCAGCTGGACTCATCTCTGTCAAGGATTTATGCTATGGGAATGACTTGGTTTCTCTCTGCCATAGAGAAAGGCTTGGATTGCAGGAAGTGCCCAGTGAAGAAAGCCTTGCTCAGGGGCTCTTGGAGCAAGGCTTTTTAATAAACTCTCCATGTTTAAATTGTTTTCTCATCCACTTTGAAGCTGACCCTGTTCTGTATGTTTTGGATGTAATCATTTTGATTTGTTGCACTGAACTCTTGAATTCTGTAGCTTAAAAAGGCTTTTTAAATTACAAAATATTTCAAACTTGTACAAAAGTGAAGAGAAAAATATAATGAACCCACACGTACCTAACATCCAGCACTAAAAATGATCACACTTGTTTCCTTGATCTTCGTTTTTAACTTTTTATTTTGAAATAACTTTAGACTTTCAGAAAGCTGCAAAAAGTTCTTGTGTATCCTTCACTCAGCTTCTTCTAAGGTACAATTATGAAACCAAGACATTAACACTGCTGCAATATTGTTAGCTAATCTTCAGAACTTATTTGAGTGCGTCAGAGGTTCTCTAGGATCAACCTCAGGTCTGGTGATTTACTAGGAAGACTCACAGAACTTAGAAACTGTTATACTGAGCCAGGTGCGGTGGCTCATGCCTATAATTCCAATGCTTTGGGAGGCTGAGGTGGGAGGATCACTTGAGGCCAGGAGTTTGAGACCAGCCTAGACAACATAGCAAGACCCTGTCTCTACCAAAAAAGTTGTAAAAATTAGCCCAGTGTGGTGGTGTGTGCCTGTAGTGCTAGCTCCTTGGGAGGATGCAGTGGAAGGATTGTTTGGGCCCAGGAGTTCGAGGCTGCAGTGAGCTATGATGGAACCACTATACTCTAGCCTGGGTGACAGTGAGACTTTGCCTCTAGAACAAACAGGAAGAAACTGTAATACTTGTGGTTACAGTTTACTATAGCAAAAGGTTACAGATTAACATCAGTAGAAGAAAAAGGTACATAGTGGGAAGTCTAGGAGAGAATGGACTGAGCTTCTAGGTGTCCTCTCCCAGTGGTGTTGTAGGGACAGCATTTAATTCTCCCAACAGCAATGTTTACACTATGCACTAAGTATTGACAACCAGGGAAGCACACTTTTGAGGCAGGAGAACAGCAGAAGGAATTGGAGGTTGGATAAAGGGCGGAATGATCGAAAGCAGAAGCAAGGTGAAGGGGTGAGTGAGCAAGAAGCAAGATAAGAAGCAGAAGTTGGCCGGGTGCGGTGGCTCAAGCCTGTAATCCCAGCACTTTGGGAGGCTGAGACGGGCGGATCACGAGGTCAGGAGATCGAGACCATCCTGGCTAACCTGGTGAAACCCCCTCTCTACTAAAAAAAAAAAAAATACAAAAAACTAGCCGGGCGAGGTGGCGGGCGCCTGTAGCCCCAGCTACTCAGGAGGCTGAGGTAGGAGAATGGCATAAACCCGGGAGGCAGAGCTTGCAGTGAGCTGAGATCTGGCCACTGCACTCCAGCATGGGCGACAGAGCAAGACTCTGTCTCAAAAAAAAAAAAAAAAAAAAAAAAAAAAAAAAAAAAAAAAGGTAAGAAAAAAAAAAAAAAAAAAAAAAAAAAAAAAAGAAAAAGAAGCAGAAGTTAAGCAGCCAAAACAAAAGTAATATAAAAAACTGAGTAAAGAGACCCCATGGCTGGCTGGCAAGATCCTGACCAAGCCAGTAAGGGGCAGCTCCTCAGAGATGGGCATGCTCATTAGAGAGAAAAATATCTTTAACGTGACCCCGTACGATAATCAGCTCATTAAAGCTCATGCATATGGACTGCATATCATGCATGTACTTGAGGTTATGGAATGGAGGCGACGTGCAAGTGCACAAGGGCCAAAGTAAGCAACACACCTATCAATCAAAAGGCAGACACTAGCTAGAAATTAGGCAGCCTTGGGAAAAGAAAGGGAAAAAACACATAAGAAGACCACAAGCACAGCAAACTGAGCTGATCTCATCTCGCAGAGGTCAGCCCACTCTGCCCTCTTGGAGAGTATAATGCTGTGCTTAATAAACTATTGCTGCTGGTTTTGCTACTTGTGTGCGTCACGTCCAATTTTTTGGTTTGTTTGTTTGTTTTTGAGACAGAGCCTTGTTCTGTTGCCCAGGCTGGAGTGCAGGGGTGCAATCCTGGCTCACTGCAACCTCTGCCTCCCGGGTTCAAGTGATTCTCCTGCCTCAGCCTCCTGAGTAGCTGGGATTACAGGCATGTGCCACCATGCCCGGTTAATTTTTGTATTTTTGTAGAGACGGGGTTTCACCATGTTGGTCAGGCTGGTCTCGAACTCCTGACTTCAAATGATCTGCCTGCCTCAGGCTCCCGAAGTGCTGGGACTATAGGCATGAGATGTTGCGGGAAGTCAGGGACCTCGAACAGAGGGACCGGCTGAAGCCGCAGCAGAAGAACATAAATTGTGAAGATTTCATGGACATTTATTAGTTCCCCAAATTAATACTTTTATAATTT
>NW_012115821.1:13710746-13713550 GCF_000951035.1 Colobus angolensis palliatus | reverse complement strand
ATGTGATGTCTCCCCCGGACACCCAGCTTTAAATTTCTCTCTCTTGTGCTCTTTCCCTTTATTTCTCAACCCAGCCGAGACACTTAGGAAATAGACAAGAACTCACGAAACCATCAGGAGTGGGTTCTCCCGATAGTGAGCCATGGCATCTGGCCCAATCCAGCTTTTTGTTTGGGACATCAAGAGACTGGAACTGCATGGCACCATCTGACAACATCTTGGTGTCCAGAGTTATTGCAGTCATCATAGAGTCATGGGATGCTGGTGTTATGCCCAGACCGTTTATTCCCCGAAGAAGACCACCAGAGTCCAGAGTCAAAGCCAAGCGGCAAGGATCTTTACTGCAAGTTCGAACTTGGTCCCTCCGTTCAACAACATACAAGAGGGCCCCGAACGATGCGTGTGCTCGCTTTTTATAGCCCGATGTGAACGGGATATGTAAGGTTACAGAGGAACAAGGGAATTCTTTTGGTTACAGCATTGCAATTGGTTAACATTTTAAGTTATACATTTAGCAGTTTTCTATTGGTTCCCGTGCTTTCAGTAAAGCCACAAACGGTTGTGACCTTATTGGGGGTTCCTCCAGGTGGTGTTTTTCCAAAGTTGAGATATATGGTGTGTTTGTACTGGGCCCAGGGCTGAGGAATGTGTTCTTTCACTGGTGTGGCTGACCTTAGCTACTCCGTCTCCATCGACTCCAGGTGTGAAACTGACAGAGTGTGGCCCAAGGACCCACTCGGAATCACATTATTCGTATAAACTGCCTGGCATGGCCCAAGGCCCCAAGTATACAAAGATACTATTTTCAGGCAGGATATTCCAAGGGCATAGAAGTTAACTCCCAGGAGCTGTCCAGTGCCAGTCCTTTCTTTGAACTATGCAGGGTTTGAAATATTGCTGAGTTACCATTTTTCTGCATATTGAGTTTTGCTAGTTTTCCCACTGATGTTCTTTTTCTGGTTTAGGATTGAATTCAGGATCTCAGGTTGCGTTTAGTTGTCCTGTCTATAGGAAATAGTATAGTTCCTCAGCTTTGTCTTTTCTCACCACGATACTTTGAAGAGTACTGGTCAGGTGTCTTGTAAATGTCTTTCCATTTGAATTTGTCTGCTGTTTTCTTGTGACTGGATTGAAATTCAGTTCTTGGTGTTTTTTTTAATATTTGGTTCACCACACCCCATGCACACAAGGTTTTTTTTTTGTCTATTAAGATGTATCCACTTGCCACATGATATTCTGTTTCACTGATAGTCAGAAATTGGATTCCTCATAGGTGGTATTAATATGCTATTTTGGGACAGACCGTGTGTTTCCAAAATGGCGGCAGCGATGGATGTGGATACCCCGAGCGGCACCAACAGCGGCGCAGGCAAGAAGCGCTTTGAAGTGAAAAAGTGGAATGCAGTAGCCCTCTGGGCCTGGGATATTGTGGTTGACAACTGTGCCTTCTGCAGGAACTACATTATGGATCTTTGCATAGAATGTCAAGCTAACCAGGCGTCTGCTACTTCAGAAGAATGTACAGTCGCGTGGGGAGTCTGTAACCATGCTTTTCACTTCCACTGCATCTCTCGCTGGCTCAGAACACGACAGGTGTGTCCGTTGGACAACAGAGAGTGGGAATTCCAAAAGTATGGGCACTAGGAAAAGACTTCTTCCATCAAGCTTAATTGTTTTGTTATTCATTTAATGACTTTCCCTGCTGTTACCTAATTACAGATTAGATGGAACCGTGTTTTTTCTGCTTTGTTTTTTCAGTTTGCTGTTTCTGTAGCCATATTGTATTCTGTGTCAAATAAAGTCCAGTTGGATTCTTAAAAAAAAAAAAAAAAAAATGCTATTTTGTATTCTTCTTATTTTTATACTTTAAAAATATTTAACTTATTTATAATTGAAAAATTAAGATAGTATATATTTATCATGGACAATCAGGTGTTTAGAAATATGTATATACACTGTGGAATGGCTAAATCAAGCTAATTAACATACTCATTACCTCACATACTTATTTTTTGTGGTAAGAACACTTAAAATCTACTCTCTCAGCAATTTTCAAGTGTATAACACATTGCTGTTTATCACATTCACCATGTTGTACATATCATATTATGTTTTTGAAACCACCTTTGCAAAAATTATAACTGAGAAAATTATGATGATGAAATAAATCTGACCTAACTGACTCCATCTTGCTTCTAACCTCCAAACTGTTCTTGTTCATTCCTGGGCACAGGTCAAACTGACTTTGGGAGGAACTGAATTTAGAGTTTAACTTTGAACAAAGACAGTAACAGCCCTTTCCCAAAATAAACCCCCTTCTTGCATGAGGACTAGACTGCCTTTGCAGGACTAACAAATTAGCTACAAGATTAGAAATTATGGTTTAGGAGTCATGCAGCTGGACTCCTAAGCCTGTGTGTGTGTGTGTGTGTGTGTATTCTGATGTTGGGTGCATATATGATCGTTATATCTTCTTGATGAACTGACTTCTCTATCATTTTATAATGACCTTCTTTGTCTCTTTTTACAGTTTTTGACTTAAAGTCTGTTTTACCGGATACAAGTATGACTTTTCCTGTACTCTTTTGATTGCCATTAACAAGGAATGTCTTTTTCCACCCCTTTACTCTCAGTAAAGGGGTGTATCTTTGTGTGCATGTGTGTGTGGCAGAGGGTCTCACTCTGCTGCCTAGGTTGGAGTGCAGTGGTGCGATCTCCGCTTGCTGAAACCTCCACCTCCCAGGCTCAAGTGATTCTCCTGCCTCAGCCTCCTGAGTAGCTGGGATTACAGGCACCTGCCACCA
>NW_012115821.1:13705648-13710349 GCF_000951035.1 Colobus angolensis palliatus | reverse complement strand
GCCACTGCACTCCAGCCTGGGCGACAGAGCGAGACTCCGTCTCAAAAATAAATAAATAAATAAATAAATGAAATCCATTTTATCTGCTATAAGTATAGCGATTCCTGCTCTTTTTTTGTTTTCCCTTTGTGTGGCATATCTTTTTCCATTCCTTCACTTTCAGTCTACATGTGTCTTTAATGGTGAAGTGAGTTTCTTGTAGGCAGTATATAGTAGTTGGGTCTTGTTTTCTTAATCCATTTAGCCACTCTATGTCTTTTTATATTCATTATTTATTTATTTGAGACGGAGTTTTATTCTTGTTGCCCAGGCTGGATTGCAGTGGCAGAATGTCGGCTTACTGAAACCTCCGCCTCCCAGGTTCAAGCGATTCTCCTGCCTCAGCCTCCCAAGTAGCTGGGGTTACAGGCACCTGCCACCATGCCAGGCTAATTTTTGTATTGTTAGTAGAGACAGAGTTTCACCATGTTGGCCAGATTAGTCTCAAACTCCTGACCTCAGATGATCCACCCGCCTTGGCCTCCCAAAGTGCTGAGATTACAGGTGTGAGCCACTGTGCCAGCAATATTTCATTCTCTTTTATGGCTAAGTAGTGTTCTGTTTTTTATATATACATATAGTAAATATACATGTGAAGAATTTATGATTAAGTCCTCAAAAACAAACTCAACAAAACATATATGTGTTTAAATATATATATTTTTGTGATAACTAAACAATATATATTTTTGTGACAAATATACAAATATATCATATTTTCTTTATTTCATAACCTGTAAATGGATGCCTAGTTTGATTCTATAACTTAGCTATTGAGAATAATGCTGCAATAAACATAAAAGTGCAGGTATGTTTTTGGTATAATGACTTATTTTCCTTTGGTTAGCTACCTAGTAGTGGGATTGCTGGATTGAATGGTAGTTTTATTGTTAGTTCTTTGAGAAATCTCCATACTGTTTTCTGTAGAGCTTGTACTAATTTGCAGTCTGACTAATAGTGTCCAAGTGTTCCCTTTTCTCTGCATCCTTGCCAACATCTGTTGATTTTTGACTTTTAAATAGTAGCCATTCTGACTGGTGTAAGATGGTGTCTCGTGGCTTTAATTTGTCTTACTCTGATGATTAGTCATGTTGAGCATTTTTTTCATGTTTCTTGGCCACTTACATGTCTTCTTTTGAAAAATGTCTGTTTATGTCCTTTGCCCACTTTTTAATGGGGTTATTTGTTTTTTCTTGTTGAGTTGCTTAAGTTCCTTGTAGATTCTGGCTATTTTCCCTTTGTTGGATATATCACTTACAAATATTTTTTCCCATTCTGTAGGTTGTCTGTTTAGTCTGTTGTTATTTCTTTTGTTGTGTGGAGCTTTTTAGTTTAATTAAGTCCCATTTGTCTATTTTTGTTTTTGTTGAGTTTGTTTTTGAGGACTTAGTCATAAATTCTTTGCCTAGGACTATGTCCAGAAGAGTTTTTCTCAAATTTTCTTCCAGGATTTTTATAGTTTCAGGTCTTACATTTAAATCTTTAATGTATCTTAAGTTAATTTTTGTATATTGTAAGAGATATGGGCGGAGTTTCATTCTTCTGCATATGGCTATCCAATTTTCCCAGCACCATTTATTGACTAGGGTGTTCTTTCTCTACTGTATATTTTTGTTGACTTTGCTGAAGATCAGTTGTTTGTAGGTATGTGGTCTTATTTCTGGGGTGTCTTGTCTATTTTATTGACCCATGTGTCTATTTTTATACCAATACCATGCTGTTTTGATTACTGTAGCCTTGCAGTATAATTTGAAGTCAGGTGCCTCTAGCTCTGTCTGTTTGTTTAGGATTGCCTTAGCTTTCAGGCTCTTTTTCTGGTTCCATATAAGTTTTAAGACTTTAAAAAATTCTATGAAAAATGACATTGATAATTTGATAGCAATAGCATGAATCTGTAGATTGCTTTGTGCAGCATGGTCATTTTAATGATATTGATTCTTCCATTCCATGAGTATGGGCTGTTTTTTCATTTGTGTCATCTACAATTCCTTTTATCAATATTTTGTAGTTCTCTTTGTAGAGATCTTTTATTTCCTTGGTTGATTTTATTTCCTTGCCATATATATATATGTGTGTGTGTGTATATATATATATATATATTTTTTTTTTTTTTTTTTGAGACGGAGTCTCCCTCTGTCACCCAGGCTGGAGTGCAGTGGCGCCATCTTGGCTCACTGCAAGCTCTGCCTCCCAGGTTCATGCCATTCTCCTGCCTCAGACTCCCAAGCAGCTGGAACTACGGTTGCCCGCCACCATATCTGGCTAATTTTTTTGTATTTTTAGTAGAGACGGGGTTTCACCGTGTTAGCCAGGATAGTCTCGATCTCCTGACCTCATGATCCACCAGCCTCGGCCTCCCAAAGTGCTGGGATTACAGGCGTGAGCCACCGTGCCCTGCTGATATATTTTTTTGTTGCTATTGTAAATGGGATTGAATTCTTAATTTGGTTCTCAGCTTGATTGTTATTGATGTATATAGAAATGCTAGTGATTTTTGTACATTGTTTTGTATCCTGAAATGCTAGTGATTTTTGTACATTGTTTTGTATCCTGAAACTTTATGACATCTAGGAGTCTTTTGGAGGAGTCTTTAGGGTTTTCTAGGGATAACATCATGTCAGTGAACAGAGATAATCTGACTTCCTATTTCCAAGTTTGGATGCCTCTTATTTCTTTCTCTTGCCTGATTGCTCTGGCTAGGACTTCCAGTACTATGTTGGATAGGAGTGGTGCAAGTAGGCAACTTTGCTTTGTTCCAGTTCTTAGCAGGAATGATTTCAACTTTTTCCCATTCAGTATGAGGTTGGTTATGGATTTGTTGTATATGGCTTTTATTATTTTGAAGTATGTTCTTTTGATGCCTAGTTTGTTGAGGTTTTTTTTTTCCCTATCTTAAAGAGATGCTGGCTTTTATGGAATGCTTTTTCTGCATCTACTGGGATGATCACACAGTTTTAAATTCTCTTTATGTGGTGAATAACATTTATGTATTTGTGTATGTTGAACCATCGTCACATCCTTAGAATAAAACTCACTTGATTTTGGTGTATTATCTTTTTGATGTGCTCCTGGATTCAGTTTGCTAGTATTTTGGCAAGGATTTCTGCATCTATGTTAAGCAGGGATATTGGCCTGTAGTTTTCTTTTTATGTTGTGTCCTTACCTGGCTTTGGTATCAGGGTAATATTGGCATCATATAATGAGTTAGGGAGGATTCCCTCCTCCATGATTTTTTAGAATAGTTTCAGTAGGATTGGTAGCAGTTCTTCGTACATTGGTAAAATTTGGCTGTGAAGCCATCTAGTCCTGGGTTTTTGTTTTTGTTTGGAGATTTTTAAAATTATTGACTTAACTTCACTACTCATTATTGGTCAGTTCAAGATTTCTAATTCTTCCTGGTTCAGTCTTAGGAGTTGCATATTTCCAGAAATTTACCCACTTGTTCTAGGTTTTCTGGTTTGTGCACATAGAGATGCTCATAGTAGTCTCTGATGAACTTTTGTATTCCTGTGATATCAGTTGTGACACCACCTTTGTCATTTCGGATTGTCTATTTGAATACTCTTTTTTTTCCCTTGGTTAATCTGGCTAGTGATCTATCATTTTTATCTTTTCAAAAAAACAATTTTTTGTTTCATTGATCCTTTGTATTGTTTTTTAGTCTCAATATTACTTAGTACTGCTCTAATCTTTATTTATTTTCTTCTGCTACTTTTGGGTTTGGTTTGTTCTTGCTTTTCTAGTTGTTAGAGGTGAGATGTTAGGTTGTTAATTTGAGATCTATCTTTTCGAGGCAGGTATTTAATGCTTTATATTTTCCTCTTAGTACTGCTTTTGTTGTATCTCAGAGGCTTTGGTATGCTGCATCTCTATTTTATCTCTGTCTCTCTGTCTCTGTCTCTGTCTCTCTCTTTCCCTCTCAGCAGGGTCTCACTCTGGTTTCCTAGGCTGGAGTGCTAGTTGTGCGATCTTGGCTCACTGCAGCCTCAACCTCCTGGGCTCAGGTAATTCTCCCCCTCAGCCTCCTGAATAGCCAAGACTACAGGCATGTGCCACCATGCCCGGCTAATTTTTTGTATTTTTAATAGAGATGGAATTTTGCTATGTTGCCCAGGCCGGTCTCACTCCTGGGCTCAAGCAATCTGCCCATGTCAGTCTCCCAGAATGCTGGTATTACAGGTGTGAGTCACTGCACATGGCCTCTATTTTCATTCATTACAATATTTTTAGGCTGGGCGCTTTGGCTCACGCCTGTAATCCCAGAACTTTGGCAGGCCAAAGTGGGTAGATCACCTGAGGTCAGGAGTTGGAGACCAGCTTGGCCAATATGGTGAAACCCTGTCTCTCCTCAACATAAAAAATTAGCTGGGCATGGTGGCAGGCACCTGTAATCCCAGCTACTAGGGAAGTTGAGGCATGAGACTCGCTTGAACCCCTGAGGCGGAGGTTGCAGTGAGCCAAGATTGCGCCATTGCACTCTAGCCTGGGCAACAAGAGCAAAAATCCATCTCAAACAAACAAACAAAAATTTAAATTACTGGGGCCGGGCGCGGTGGCTCAAGCCTGTAATCCCAACACTTTGGGAGGCTGAGATGGGCGGATCACTAGGTCAGGAGATCGAGACCATCCTGGCAAACACGGTGAAACCCCGTCTCTACTAAA
>NW_012115821.1:13699873-13705457 GCF_000951035.1 Colobus angolensis palliatus | reverse complement strand
TTATTTACCCCCAAATCGTTCAGGAGTGGACTTTTTGATTTCTATGTATTTGTATAGTTTTGAGAGTTCCTTGGTATCGATTTCTAGTTTTATTCCATTGTGGTCCAAGAATATACTTGATATGATTTTTATTTTTATTTTTTGTATTTGAGACTTGCTTTATGGCCAAGTTTATGATCTCTTTTGGAGAATCTTCCATGTGCCAATGAGAAAAATGTATATTCTGCAATTTTGGGGTAGACTGTTCTATAAATGTCTATTAGGTCCATTTGGTGTAGAGGCTAGTTTAAATGCAGAGTTTCTTTATCGGTTTTCTGCCTCAGTGATCTGTCTATGTGCTGTCAATGGGGTGTTGAAGTCCCCTGCTATTATTGTGTTGCTGCCTATCTTATTTTCTAGGTCATAGTATTTGTTTTATGAATCTGGGTACTCCAGTGTTGGGTGCATATATATGTAGGATTGTTACATCTCTTGTTGAATAGATTTCTTTATTATTATATAATAACTTTCTTTACCTTTTTTTACTTTTGGTGATCTAAAGTCTGTTTTACTTGATATGAGTATAGCCACATTGCTTGCCTTTGGCTTCTATTTGTGTGGAGTATCTCTTTCCACCCCTTTATTTTGAGTCTGTGAATGTCTTTACTTGTTAAGTGGGCTTCTTTTAAGCAGCATATGGTTAGATCTTGTGTTTTTTTTTTTAAATACATTCTGCCAGTCTATATTTTTTAAGTGGAGCATCTAGATCATTATGTGCAAGGCTAATATTGATATGTGAGGATTTGTTTCTGTGATAATGTTAACTGTTATCTAGTTGCTTTCTATTCTCAATTATGTAATTGTTTTATAGGATCCGTGAGTTTTATACTTTTGTGTGCTTTTATGATGGTGAGTATTGCCTTTTCATTTCCATGTTGAGAACTCCTTTGAGCATTTCTTGTAGGGCTGGTCAAGTGGCGGTGAATTTCCTTAGGGTTTGCTTGTCTGGAAAATATTTTATTTTTCCTTCATTTAAAAAGCTCAATTTAGCAGAATACAAAATTTTTGGCTGAGACTCTCAGAAACACTCTCCCAGGTTGTAATCCTCAGTAAGACTCTGAATAAAACAAACTCTAACTCTTAAATAAATAAATAAATAAATAAGTCCCTTTGTTAAATTTCTCTGACAAATTTCTTAATTGCTCCTCTGTGTGATCTTGGAGTTTGTTCAGTCTCCTTAGAATCGTTATTTTGGATTTTTGATCTAAGAATGCACACACTGTTGTCTTGTTAGGGTCAGTCATTGGCTTCTTGCTTTGTCCATTTGGAAAGGTTATGTTTCCTTTTTTCCTATTGTTTCTTGTAGATATATATCTATGGCTTCACCTTGAAGGAGTAGTCATTTATTCCTTTCTTCTCATTTATTCTAGTCTTCTCTGTCTGGCTTATTTTGGCCTTTCTAGGGTTTGTTTGTTTAAACGTTCTTTGCAGTTACCATGAGTCTCCATAATCCTAGATTACTGCCTTTTTTTTTTCCAGTAGATGGTGCCTTAAGCTAAGGTTTGTCTTGTTTGTCTTATTACAAATGTTCAGAACACTACCCATCCTAAATGGGGTGCGGTTCTCAAAAGCAATACCTCAGCTGTGGGGGAAGGCTGGCTAGGAGTTCATGCCCAGAAGACCCACGGTGTGTACCTCCTACAGCCTGGTGCTGCTGAACAGCCACTCTGATTCGCTGTCTCCTTTGGCTGAGATAAAGAGCAGAGTTTCATGGACTGGAGTTTTTAGTCCCACCTCCCCTTTTTGTTACTAGCTTCCCTTAGGAGTTTTTCTTCTTATAGGCACTTGGGATGCTGGTTGAGCAGGAATGGTTTTTCTCCAAGGGAACCCAAGGTGGTGGGGAAGCTGGCTGTCTGCCTCAATCTTACTTTTTCCAGTGTAGAAACTGTGAGTCAGGGAGAAAATGTCATGGATAAAGAATTTTGTTTCTGTTACTCTCTCCTCAGAGTTTTTCACTTTTCTGTGGCACCAGGGATTGTCTTAGCCTCCAATTTGAGTTCTGGGATAGTGTCGATGACATTCGTGTTGGATTTTTATTTTTTTTTGGTTTTCAGTGATCCAAACTGGGCCAATCACAGACCTTCCTCTCTGACCACCCACCCCCAAATTGCTTCTAGTTGAGACAGACTCTTTCTGTTGTGCTTGCTCAGTTGGAGGATGGGTTAGGGGCTACCAGGAGTCATCTCACTCTGTATATAAGAACATTGCGAGAGATAGAGAGAGAGAGAGAGAGAGAGAGAGAGAGAGAGAGAATGAGACATGAGACCCTGGATCTGGCCACACCTGAGGCTTAATTTTATATCTATAAAATTCCTTTTATTAAAAAAATCAGTTTGAATAACATTTCTCTCATTTGCCACTGAAAGAGTCTTGACTAATACAATTTCACTGTCAAAGTCTATGGGTATCTCCTGTGGTCTTAAAATCTTTTTTTTCTTTTTTCCTTTTTTTTGAGATGGAGTTTCGCTCATTGCCCAGGCTGGAGTGCAGTGGTGTGATCTTGGCTCACTGCAACCTCCGCCTCTCAGGTTCAAGCAATTCTCCTGCCTTAGCCTCCCAAGTAGCTGGGATTGCAGGTGTCTGCCACCATGCCCAGCTAATTTTTTGTATGTTTAGTAGAGACGGGGTTTCACCGTGTTGGCCAGGCTGGTCTCTAACTCCTGACCTCAGGTGATCCACCCACCTTGGCCTCCCAAAGTTCTGGGATTACAGGCATGAGTCACCGTGCCCGGCCTTAAAATCTAATAAAGATTAAAATCTCCCTAGATTAAGAGACAGACTTGACAATGTCGATTCATCTTCCAAACCCAGAAAAGCACATTTGTCTTTCATTCTTTCCCTATAGTGTCTTTTATTCCTATTCGTGTTTTATTAATTTTCTTAGAATAAATCACATATTTTGAGTTAAATTAGCATTTATTCAATTTATTTACTTGCTAAAACATCATATCCAATGTTATCCTTTTTTTTTCTAGCTGTGTACTCCAATATAGAAATTCCATAGGCTTTTGGAACTTTAGCTTGTGTTACTTCATTAGGCAGAATGAGCTAGACTGTGCTGCAGTAATACAGCACTCCCAAATCTGAGTGGCTAAACACAAGTTTATTCCTCCCTCATGCCAAGTCCACTGCTGGCATGATAAGCATCAGGACAGCTGTCCTCTGTGTGTTGAGTTAGTGAGCCAGCCTGCTTGACTTTATGCTCCTCCATCTTAATGCTCAGCCTTCGTGCTTGCCACCAAGGGGAAGAGAGAGACCTGAGGATCCCCAGGGCTTCTCACTGCCTCAGCCCAGAAGTGACCCTCATCACACTCCTGCTCCTATTTCATTGACCAGAACGAGTCACAGGACTCTGCCTAAGGACAAGGGGGCTTAGAGGCAGAGTCTTCTCTGGAGAGGAGAACCAGATAGGGGAAGCCATGCCACACCCATGCCCTTGGCTTTTTGGGGTTTGGGATTAGCAGATTCAAGCAGAAGAGAAATTCCCAGGAGTTGTTTTAAAATAACGTGAAAAGATTAGATAATATGGGGGCACTCGGAGTTGGTGTCAGAAGGTGTGAGGTGATACCTCCCCCAAAAAGATAAGGGCTGGGAGAAGGGCAGGAGGTCTTGAGGTGGGCCAGCATCAGGGAGGGATGGATGTCAGACAAGTTTAGGGACTGAGAAGAGTAAGTGAGTGGACATAGGACCTGGAAGGGTCTGGTCAGCAAGAGACACGAGGGAGTGGAACTACCAGGGACAGGGAGAGGATGATAATGAGCTTTTTCTGAGTTCTGGCCCTGTGCTTCGTGCTTGCCAAGTACTCTATTTTATTTTATTTATTTATTTATTTATTTTTGAGATGGAGTCTCACTGTGTCGCCCAGACTGGAGTGCAGTGGCGCAATCTCTGCTCACTGCAACCTCCGCCTCCTGGGTTCAAGCAATTCTTCTTCCTCAGCCTCCCGAGTACCTGGGATTACAGGTGCCTGCCGCCACGCCTGGCTAAGTTTTTATATTTTCAGTAGAGACAGGGTCTCATCGTGTTAGCCAGGATGGTCTCGGTCTCCTGACCTCAGGCGATCCACCTGCCTTGGCCTCCCAAAGTGTTGGGATTATAGGCCACTGCGCCTGGCCAGCCACTGTCTTTTCTAAAAGCCATGAGTGAGATGGGGCTGGGATTCTTGTCCCAGGGACTTACTCTGCCAGATTGGTAAAGGCGGAGCTGCCTGCTGGCAGGCAAGGAGGAAGGGGGAAGGCTGTTTGGCCTCAGCATGCTTGCAGAATATTTCTGGTGACAGATGGGAAAGCTTGAATGTGGGTGCTTTGCAAAACATCCTCCTGCAGCCTCCACCAGCGAGTGCTGCCAGGATAACAAAGCCAGGCAGATGTGAGTTCAGATAAAATGGGGGTAATGACAGTCTTGGGGGATTAAATGAGAGAATTCATATAAAGTGCTGAGCACAGTTCCTGGCACAGGCAATGAGCACAGCTCTCATTACCCTTGTCACAGATGTTTAAAATGGAAAATGAGGTTCAGCAAGTTGCCCAGGCTTGTGACAAATAAGTGGCAGAGCTGGGGCTTGAATCCAGGTCTAGGCCACAGAATTAGCTCTGGTCTCCCCACCCCACTACCCCAGCAGGACCAGAGCTGAGCAGTTCACCTGGGATTTTAGCAACATAGAATCACAGGAAGAATGTTCCTGCCTTTCCCGTAAAAATGCTGTTTTGGAAACAGAACATTATGTAATTAATGTCCTTTCTCGGGCAGATTTGAGCTCTGATTCCTCTTGGCGTTTTATGTTAAAAAGAAGTTTTTCTTTTCTGGCAAGCCTGCATGATTGCTAATAACAGTGTAGCAAAATAATTTTTGCTACAGCAAGGAAAAGAATTTTTCCTCAATCATCATGAGTTCTTAGCTGGGACGGACCTCTGTGACAAAAGACAGATTGAGGAGAAAAACAGTTTAGGGACGCGTGCCATGCATATCACATGGCAGCAACTTCAGTGAAAAGTAACTCAAAGCGGTGGCTTAGAACTTTGGCTTATATAACATCTTCAACAAAGAACAATAAATCTGTGGAGAAATGACAGGACAAAGGTAAGCAGTTTTGGGCTTCCAAGGGCTGGAAGCTTGGGAAGGTAAATATATGGGAGGAAACCGCTGGAGTGAGGTTTCCTTGCAGATTCCTCTGGTGCGGTCTCTGAGCTGATAAGAGTCTAGAGTTGTCTCCAGTAAAGGTGAATTTTTATCCTGCCTTTAGGCAGATAAGGGGGAGGGTGGAGGGAGTTTTCCTGTGTTTGCTGCTTCTTAATTGCCTTCAACTCTAATTTGATGTCAAAGAGGATACTTTGGGGGACATATCCTTTGACAGCTACTATAGGTTGAGTTCTTACTATATTCCAGGCCTAGTACTCATTGCTTTACAAACAAACTCTCATTTAATTCAGAAAACCCTGTGGAGTAAGTACTTTGACACCTATTTTACAGTTTAGGAAACCGAAGCACAGTTTTTCCTAAAATTATTGCTAGTGGGTGGTGGAGACAGGATTTGAAGCTAGGTTTT
>NW_012115821.1:13698558-13699473 GCF_000951035.1 Colobus angolensis palliatus | reverse complement strand
CATGAGCCACTGTGCCTAGCCTGGTTTGTATCTTTTTTTGGCCATGGGATCTGTGTTTAAATGGAAATACGTGGAAACAAATGTTGAGCTGCTCTAATTAAAGTTGAGAAAAGTGGTGATGAGGGCAAGGAGATTAGAAATGACTTGGTGTCACCCCCTACTTCCCCCATGAAGCAAAATTTGAAAATCACTGAATTGTTCTGCTTTCTATGACTCCATGTTTATAGACAAAGATTGGATTTCCTTTTCTGCCTTGCCTTCTGGGAGGCTCAGGGCTTCTTTGTTATACTCAGTCATGCTAATTCTCTTCAAACTGGAGTTCTGGACGAGGAGCAGTGGCTCGCGCCTGTAATCCCAGCACTTCGGGAGGCCTAGGTGGGCGGATCACTTGAGATCAGGAGTTCGAGACCAGCTGGCCAACATGGCAAAACCCCGTCTCTACTAAAAATACAAAAATTAGCTGGGCATAGTGGCACATGGCCATAATCCCAGCTACTCGTCAGGCTGAGGCACGAGAATCGCTTGAACTTGGGAGGTGGAGGTTGCAGCGGCATTCCAGCCTGGGCAACAGAGTAAGACTCTGTTGCAACAAAACAAAACAAAAGAAAAACCAAAACAAATTGGAGTTCTGGAATAATTTTCTCTTTCCCATCTCCCCATTACAAAGCTCTTCTTTTACTGTGACCACCCTTTAATCAGGAACACTGGGCTGGCATGGTGGCTCACGCCTGTAATCCCAGCACTTTGGGAGGCTGAGGTGGGAGGATCGCTTGAATCCAGGAGTTCGAGACCAGCCTGGGCGACATCATGAGACTTCTGTCTCTAAAAAAAAAAAAAAAAAGAAAAAAAGTTAGCTGGGTGTGGTGGTGTGCATCTGTAGTTCCAGCTACTTGGGAGGCTGAGGCAGGAGAATTG